>NW_006290631.1:1572337-1578138 GCF_000327345.1 Myotis davidii | reverse complement strand
TTATCAAAAAGACATGCAAATTTCATTTCTGTGGTGCCAAGTATATTTTAGTAAAGAAATTTAGTTCTTACATGTCAACTCTCCAAAAATAACTGCTCTGTTGTAATAACAAATCAAGAAAACCAATATACTCCAATCATGGAATAGCCTCGAACATCTATCAAAGCAAAAACTTACTTGTTCCCAAAGTAGGGTATACCACTTCTCATGACGTCTCACACATCAGAGCTCAAATAACTTACGAATAAATTTAGAAACAAGTTAGGCTTAACTTTATCTATTGTTCATTTAATCTTCTAATACCAGAAATTTAGGTAAACTCATGCTCTCATGATCATTTTTTTTGCATGCATAAGGTGATCTCCAAATATTCTGACGTGGATTCTTAAGAATTTTTCAGAGATCTCTGAAATTTCCAGAAAAACAGATAGAGCTGAATTCTCCAATACAATTTGTTTTCAGAAATTAAATCAACTAAGGAAAGAGTTGTATTTCCATTCATACACTGAGTATGTTTTTTGGGGGTCTTATCTGGAGAAACTAAAAGTGCTATTTTAAAAACATTTGCAGCTTTGACTATAATCAACTGTAATAATAAGATACCAGCTCAAAAAATTCTTTTCATTTAAACCTCTTTTGTAATACAGCTTTTTAATAACCCTCATAATAGCCGAATTAAAGGACCCCAACAGAAATCATTCATCCCACATAAAACAAACATTGCCTTTTCTTCTTAGCTTTGTTTTACAAGCTACATTATTTCCAGATGACGCTTGAGGGGACTATGGTTTCAAGAATTAGATGTTTAAATAGACAGCTGCTTTCTATTTGCCATGTAAATCAAGGATATATCAAAGAAAATTCCAAATAGTAGACTTCTTTCCTTCCTATTAGGAACTACAAACTCAGGCAGAATGGGAGAGAGAGGGAGAAACAATCAAAATTTGAGCAAACAGAAAATTAAAACAATGGTTTCTTAAATAACAAAGAATTTGAAAAAAACCTCTGCTTTTTAAAAAAAAAATTAGCTCTACACAGTAGCAGGTTAGAATTTTTTTTACTACAATGAGAAGGGGGCAGAAGGAAGAAACCGTGATCACTGGTTTTTACAAATTTATCACACACTGCTACTGAATTTAATATGCATGGGTTATTTTTTTCTGTATTCTTTAAACTTCACTTAGGACGTTAATTAATCATTGCCAGATTTCAATGCAAACACATCCTATTTCCTTTTATAAGCCAGAGGAAGCAACATAAAAGTTATTTAAGTATTTTTAATGATAATTAAAAAAAAACTCTTTAGAAGAATATTCTGCCATACTCTGTAAGAAGGGACAATACAAACTTCCTCTTCGGGAATAAAGAAAGGCCAATATTCTTTCCGCTAACTGAGGTGTGCTTTTTAAGAATGAAGAAGTAATAATAATTACTATTATTTTTTTAACAAGAGAGGAGTAAGCCCTCCAACGAAAAACTGTCCTCACAAGCATTCTTAGAAACTCTCTGGATTCCTCGTTCAGAAGTGCATCCACAGCCACGTTATAACACAACCAAGAAAACCCGTCTTAGGTTTAAGTCAGGCCTGGTTTTTAATTAGGAAAAAAGGGGCAGGGTGAGTGGGGAGCTTGCTCACTTGCCACAGGCTTTATTTATTTGAATTTTGAAACCAATTGTATTAAAGAACAAACTTCCTGGGACCTAATCAATGTGGGGCTTGAGATCTATTTAAGTTCAAAGCAGTTGTGTTCCTTAGGGGTGTTCACCAACCTTATTCACCATATTAGGTTGTTAGTTTGTTTTTTACACTAGTTTCTGCATTATAAAAGAACTAGAAAGACCTTGATTTAAATTTCATGATCCTCCATGGAGAACTGGCTGATTCTAGGGCTGGAGCAGGGGAAATACAAGATGAGTTGGAACATCTTGAGGATCTAATAAAAATAAATAAAAAATAAATAAATAAAAAAGGAGAGAAGGAAGAAAGTGAGGGAGGAATAGAAGAAAAAAAAGATAGGTGCATCTTCAAAGGGCAAAGAACACAACTTGAAAGAGCTTCCAATGGCCCAAGCTGGAATTATGTACCAATGAAATAATAGCCCTGGTTTATAAAACAGGGAATAAAATTAGTATCCAGGAGTCCATACTGATATAAATAATAACTGTCTATGTAAAAACATTGGGGAGAGGTGCAAGTCTCCTTGCAGAAGACTTCAATTAATAAAAGTAGGAGAAATCAGACAAATAGAAAATCATTAATAAATCAGTAAAATATGCTGCAGACAAGACTGATCAAAGGATGCTAAAATATGTGGGGAAATGTTTAAAGAGAAACAGGATCTTATTGGCATAATCTCAAAGGTATCTCCCCAAAATATATAGTAACTCAAAAAGGAAAGCTGGCAAGTTCACAGTGAAGAAACTTGGCAGATGTTACCCTAGTGAGGTGTTCAAGGTAAACACAGGTGAACATCACCAGTAATACCAACATCATGTATATTATTCACTGAGAAGGGCATATCACCTTTGTAGTATCCTTCCCAACAATGCATACTGTCAGATGAACCCAAGTTGAGGGACATGGTACAAAACAACTGACCAGTACTCTTCTAAAGTCTCAAGGTCATGAAGGACAAGGAAAGACTAAGGAGACTTGACAACAAAATGCAATGTAGGATCCTGAATTGGATCCTAGAAAAGAATAAGGGCATTGTGTCAAAGCTGGCAATATTCAAATGAGATTTGTATTTTAGTTAACAGTATTGTACCAAGGGTAATTTCTTAGTTTTGATAAATGTTCTGTGATTATATAAGACATTTCTAAAAGAGAAAGGGTATATAAAAATTATTTAAAACTGTTCTGTAAGTCTAAAATTATTTAAAAATAATGAAAGAGGAAGAAAGAAAGGAGGCTAAAGTAAATTGTGTGTACCCTTAAAAAAGATTTCAAGATCTATACCTATGAAGAAGAATATTAATGTAAAAACTACAAAGTTCACTCATTTGTGGAATATAGTGAACAACATAAACTGATGAACAAAAACAGATCCAGAGACAGAGAAGCATGGATCTGACCGTCAAATCTCCGAGGGAAGGTAGGGGAGGGTGGAGAAAAGGGGGAGAGATCAACCAAGGGACTTGTATGCATGCATATAAGCCTAATCAATGGACACAGACACCAGAGGGGTGAGGGCATGAGTGTGGGGGGATGGGTGGAGGGGCAATGGGGAGGATAAGGACACATATGTAATACCTTAATCAATAAAGAAAAAAAACTATAAAGTTCTACTTTCTTTACCCTTCAGTCTGACTTCCCACAGGTCACCACTATTTAATGGTTTCCTATACATTATTCTAGAAAAATTAAATGCATATTTTTAAACAGACATGTACATTAACCTACATACCATAATATGTGGGTTTTTAAAAACTGATTTAAGTGTTATATCTTTTCATATAAAGCCATATATACTGAATTCACTTTTAAAAAAATGGCTGCAGAATATTGTAATGAATGAATATGTACTTTATTCAGTCTCCTATTGATGGGTATTTTACTTGTTCCCATTTTTTTTTCTCTTTGCTCTCAAAGGAGGCTGAAAAATACACATACCTTTGTATAACTGGGTATCTAATTGACTAGCAGTTTCTAAAGTCGAGTCACTCTACAAGAAACATGTTTTTCTTCCTTGAAAATATTAAGTTTTTTAAAGTATAAGATTTATTTTCCTACATTTATCCTCATGCCATAATGCCAGCCAAGCTGATGTCTATCTACTATTACATTCAACAAATAGTACTTGTTTTTTCTCGTGCTCCAAGTACTACCTTTTTTGTTAGACTATTTAAGAAAAAAAATTTTTTTTTCAGAGAGGAAGAAAGAAATAGAAACATCAATGATGAGAGAGAATCATTGATCAGCTGCTGCCTGCCCGCCCCCCACTGGGGATCGAACCCACAACCTGGGCATGTGCCTTTGACTGGAATCGAACCCAGGACCTTTCAGTCCACAGGCCAACACTCTATCTACTAAGCCAAACCAGTTAGGGCCAAGTACTACCTTTTTCTTAAATGGCTTCCTCGAGATAAAATTCACACATCATAGACTTCACTGAATTAAGATGTACAATTCAATGGTTTTTAGTACATTCACAGAGTTGTCCAACTACCCCTACAATCTAATTTTAAAATATTTTCATCATCCCCAAAAGAAAACCTGTACCCATTAGCACTCACTCCCCACCCCGAACCATCTACTATTTCTCTCTGTAAGGTTTGCCTATTGGCCTCTTGTTACTGGCTTCTTTCACTTAGCATGGTTTCAAGGTTTATCCATTTGAAGCATGCATCATACTTCATTACTGTTAGTATATGTGCTGCTGAGTGAGCATATTTCATTCCTTTTTATTGTTGAATAATATTCCATTGTATGGATGTACCACCTTTTATTTATCCACAGACCAGTGTAGACATTTGGGGTGTTGCCATTTGGGGGCTATTATGAATAACGGTGCTATGAACATTCACATTTTTGCATGGACATATGTTCTCAATTCCTTAGGGGTATTTATGACCATATGCTGAGTCATATGATTATTCTTTGTTTAGTCTTTTGAGAAACTGCAAGTTGTTTTCCAAAGCAGCTGCATAATTTTACATTCTCACCAGCAGTTACATGAGGATTCTAATGTCTCCACAGCCTCAGGTGTGATTCTCTGCCTTTCCGATTACTTACCGTCTTCCCAGTGGGTGGGAACTCCGCTATGGTTTTGGTTTGCGTTTCCCTGATGGCTGATGATGTTGAGCACCTTCTGGTGTGCTTACTGTCACTTGTATGTCGTCTTCGGAGAAATGTCTGTTCAAACCCTCTGTCCATATTTTTTAATGTAGTAAAGCTTTACTGCCGCTTTGCATCACAGTTCAACATGCCCCGTCTGCCTTCCATGAGATGATTTAAGACCTCAGGATCTCCCTCCCACTGGATTTCCCGCGTCCAGATAGCAGATGATGAGGGGAAGGGAAGTGTGGAAGATGGTGCAGTGGTTACAGCACTTCCACCTATATTCCCCCACTGAGAGCTAGTCAGACATTCCCCTTCGCCCCCTCTTCCCCGTCCGCCCCCCGTCAAGATGCAAGGGTGTTGGAAAATGTTGCTTAGCTTTGTAATAAGGAAAGGAAATGGGCTTTTCTGATTCTGGCTCTTGCTCATTCTAGCTTGTGCCTTTGCATTTCATTGCTTAGAATGAAATGGGAGACTGTGTCCTAAGGAAAGATTAAAAAAGTCCTTTGATGATCAAAGGGCAATAAATACAATTTGGTCCCGTATGGTTCCACCTAGAATACAAGTTAGATTCTTCTAATCTCATATAGTTGCTAAGGTGATGGTTAGAAATTAGGAAAACAAAGCTTATGACATTGTGACAATATTCATAATTAAAAACCATGCTTATAATTTAATAAGCAAGTATAAGTCATTTATTATTTTCCTTTTATTTTCTACTAGAGGCCCGGTGCACAAAAATTTGTGTACTCGGGGGGAAGTGGGGGTCCCTCAGCCCGGCCTGTGCCCTCTCGCAGTCTGGGACCCATCAGGAGATTACAACCTGCTGGCTTAGGCCTGCTCCCGGGTGGCAGAGGGCAGCCCAATCCCGGACTCAGAGCAGGGCCGATTGAGGAATTGGGGCGCCACCCCCTGTCATGCACAGAGCAGGGCGGATCAGGAGGTGGCGATGCACCCTTCAGTCATGCTCAGGTTAGGGCTGATTGGGGGGTTGGGGCACCGCCCCCTGTTACACTCAAGA
>NW_006290631.1:1566441-1571440 GCF_000327345.1 Myotis davidii | reverse complement strand
GTTTTCTGGCCTGTGCATACAATGTTGCGATCCTGCTGGCTGAAGTCTGGCAGTATTTGTTACATAGTTTCTGAAACTGCTGGCTCAGAGGCCTGCAGCCGCAGGCGGGGAATGTTGGAATCCTCTGTCACTGAGGCAAGCAAGCCTCATGTTAGTTTCAAGCTGCCTGGCTGCCGGCCGCCATCTTGGCTGACAGTTAATTTGCATATCTCGCTGATTAGCCAATGAAAAGCGTAGCGGTTGTACGCCAATTACCATGTTTCTCTTTTATTAGTGTAGATATTGAGGTTCTATTGTATATGACTCGAGTTTTGAAAAAAAATGTTGAAAGAGTCTTCTTTAACAATCCTCTGTCCCTTTAGTCACTGAATTAAATTTTATGAAACCCTGATATAAAGACACTGAAGCTTAGCCAAGTCAACTGAACTTCACTTGCTTCCTAAACACCTTCACTGCCCCATCGAGCCTGCAGAGCCAGCCATCACTCTCTGCAGTGGGCACTCTCTCGCCCCACAGAGGACCTGAGTGCAATTAGTGTTTCCCTTAAGCAGCCAGGGCATTTCCTTCTTATCTACAACTTGGTGGAAGGCTTGAGGTTTCCCCTGACACATTCACACAAACATGGTTGTACTAGAGTAATAATACTAATGTTTTTGTAACTGTTATTTGCTTTCTATGTTGTTACTCAATTGGCTTGTGAATTATACAGTATAATGAGAATAAACATTTTCTTAATAAACTCAGAAACCTCTAGGTAGACTCAAAGTACTCTATGTACTACAGTGAGAAGAAAAACACATCCTTGTTTTAAGCACTTATTCAAAATCTGTGCTAATATAGTTTATCCAATCCTGGTGTAGAAAGTATACATCAGGGGACCCACGGCTGCTTTAGACCCTTTCATTTTTCCATTTTATCACCAGGACACAGAATTTTATGCGGTTGTTGGTTGGCAAAGACACTTAAGTAAAATTTCTGGGGAAGAAGAGGGAGGAACATGTTTTATCTCCCAGGTAATGACCAATTTAAAAGAGACTGACAATGAAAACATGGTTTCAAAGGTGTAAAACACTTATTCATAGTGTTTGAGCAATGGGAATGGTGAATAAAAACACACACTGAGTTATCACAAAAGAACACATACGGCAGCGCTTACTTTTAAGGTTGCTGTTTTCTTCAATCACCTTCAGATCAGTGGCAGGAGGAGTGACTCAGCTATCATCACTAGTACTGAATCAGCGGTACCCACCCTCTTTAATTAACTCGGAGGAAAGGCAGCAAATTCAAGTTCATATTAAAATTAGGATTGTTAATGACAGATTCCAAATGGAATTTTCCCAGTATTTCCAGGAAGCAGATGCTTTAAGAAATTCATGTTTACTTAGTGAAAATTTCATGCAAGAAGAAAATAGTCAGTGACTTTAAAAACTGTGATGTTCAATAGGAGAATTCATATGTCTGTTAGAGTTCAACATCCCTTCGTTGTACCATCACCTCCATAATTGGCAAATACTATGAAATATAACCCATTTTCTCAAAGAAATATCATTTTATGGATTCTTATTCGAGGAGAATGCTGCTAGGGCAATCTCAAGAGTGTATACATTTTTTTGTGTGTGGAATAACAACAGAGAAATACTACGTAAATCAAATGATAATTGTACAAAACATTTATAGATGAACCAAATTCAAACTCCTAATAAACACAATCCCACTGCCACTCTGACCTTTATGGGCTTCCAAGCAGCCATTAAGAAGAAACAGTTTTCTTATAACAAGTCACGGCAAGGATAGAAGTAAGTGAGCTATTATACTAATTTTTTAAAAGTTGAGAATATTCAACTAACAGGAAAATCTTAAAAGATAAATGTTTTGTGTGTGAGAGAGAAGTACTTTGGAATTATAATCTTAATACCTTACTGGGATGACAGATCCTATCACATACACACATACACGCACACACACAATAAATAAATAAATGAGAAGAAAAATAGCCCCAGTCAGGCTGTGGCTGCACACAGCTATCTCTGTTTATCAGCGACTGCTATCCGGACTGGGTGCTGTTCCCACAGTCTCCTATCAGCACAACCATTTAGAAATGAAACAAACCACAGGAAACAAGCAAAACAACCCTCTGGCTTTCTGGTATGCATCGCCACTTCAAAATCAGAATCTAAAAATTCAACCCATTAGGTTGTCGTCTGGGGATTCAGAGAGGTCCTATTAGATAGAGCTTGATGAACTACTTCTGTGGTGTATGACAAGATAATTTTTAGCATCCTCCACTACGCCATGTTCCAAAATACAAAAAACGTCACAGGTAGTGGCACTGCCCTATCTGTGAACTCATAATGAATTCTCCTTCCTATTACTATACAACGATTCCATCCTCGCCCTTAAGGACAAGGTCAGGTGGTATCATGTTCTTCATCTTTGAAGTGGAAGAACCAAGGCAGATGTTCCTGCTGTTCTCTGCTGACATGGCTGACAGGACCAGAGCAGCACTTGACCTGGGCAGAGCCAATTAGAGTCTTTTTCCCAGGACTTTGAAGACTCTGGTCAGTGGACACACACAAAGACATGTTATGGCTCAAGAGGTGGAAGAGTGCCGGGGTTCTTGTCCGCATCAAGAAGGGCTCAGGAATCTGGAGAAGGGGCTGTGCGTGGATGACATAGGAATCCAGAGACTATAAAGAGTCCGGAGACAAGATATAATTTTGAAAGGCACTGGGGGTCAGAGGAGCTTAGCTAAAGGAGCTAAGATCTAAGGTCCTAAAGGTCTTAGGTTCTCTCCGTCCCCAGGACCCCATACTTTTTATTAACACAACTTGTCCTGAGGCGAGGCAGAGATACACACTTCAAAGGGCCAGGGTGTGGTACAGAGTCCATTGTCAGAATGGGGGAATAGCCTACGGCTGTTCAGGTGTTTGGCCAGTAGGAGGCAATAACACGTAGATTAAGATGCCTTTTAGCTGTCTGGCAGCAGCAATCAGTTTCCTATTCAGGTTTGGGGAAATGCCTTTAGCCATTCCCAACGGGTGACTACATGTGTGACTCAACTCCGTTGAGTCCCCAAGTCTCATCAACCTTTTGATGAAACTCTTGAAATTATGACAAGCTGGAATTGGTCTCCGGCAGAAGAGGAAGGGTTGGGGTTGCTATTTCAGTCAGCAAATGGAGAACTAGCCTGGAGTGAGCAGAAGAATAAAAGTTGAAGCAAAAAGCAGCAGAGAACAGAAACGAAATGACCGCAGAAAGACAGTATATTCTTGAATCCAACAGCTTTTCAGGTTCCCGTTCTCTATGACATCCATGTTTAGTGAGAAACCTTTGCATACTTCCTATAAAAACCCTCCTTTTATTTTCTGTAATTCATTTGAGAGGGTTTCTTGATTAAGGTAATAAGAGTTCTAATTATGAAAAACCATTGGTTTAGGTTGACTTTCCTCAACCGTTTGTTAGTAATCATTAAATTGTTTCCCTTGACTTAAGATGCCGCTCCTTTATTTGTATATTCGAGATTTCACAGGCAGATCTTGAGAAGAGAGAGGTCCTGTTATTTATACATTTAGCAATGAAAGGAAAGCTTTTTATTGACAAAGTAAAGGTAACTACTTACATAATCTGGTAGAGGAACATCATTGGAACTTAGCGAGCCTCTCAAGGACTGTGTAGCTTGTTCCAGAACTTTGTTGTGTTTTTTAGACAGCAAGGAGAACAAACTGAAAAAAATAAAACAGAGACTCCAATTATATTAAAACAACCAAGTATCTCCTTTGCTAGGTCTTACATGGAATTATATAGTTGCACAGAATGTCAATCATTCTAAAACACACTTGTAAGGATTCTTTTTTTATGCTTATATTAATAGTAGGATTAACAATACTATTGATAGAACAAAAATTAAGTGAGAAGAATGTTTATAAGGGTTCTAAAGTATAAAAAAATTGACAAGTTAAAATTATATTTCAAACATGGAAGAAATTTTCAAAAGATTACTATAGTGGGGAAAACAGTAGACAAACATTTAGAAAATCTGGGTTATGAAATGACTCTATGAGTAACTCAGTATAATTTATTACAAGTCACATGAGCCTGTTTTATCTCAATTTCCTCATCTTTCAATTAACTGTTGGATTAGATTATTTCTTTAATATAATAGAGTCTATGGTTTAATTTTATAGCTTTATATTTTTATTTCTCAAAAAGAATAACCTTAAATATAACATTATAAGATTTCTGCCTCTGACAATGATGAACTACCTGGTACTGAATAACTCTCTTGTTGTAAACAACTAAGAAACTGGACAACATATATGAAACAACTGTTTTCAGATGTTGTACAACATCTGAAGTGCAAGATTCTGACCCTAAAAGAAGAGCGACCTATATATGGTGAGTTTCTGCCTAGAGGAACATTCCAGACTGTAGTTCAGAATAATGGGACCCAAATAGTACACTCAATAATATTGTGCTGAGCTGATAAGACAGATGTATGAAATTGAGGCTGCTGCGGCAGCTGGAATTTGCAGGGCAGATTATTGGATGGGAGAGAAATACAAGAGAAAGGTCCAGAAATCTGCCAAAGGCTCTTCCTTAGTGTTTGGCTAAATACTAAGCTGTATAGTACAGAGAAAACCCCCCACAAGGTGTGGCGGTTAAACAACTACCCAGGAACTGAAACCTGCACAGAGATTTTTGGAAGTCCCAAAAGGCTGAGGGATACTCGAGTTCCCACCAGCCAGAGTGGATAAAACTAACTGAACATGGGCAGTCAGTTGAATCCTCAGAAAGACCATACTTTAGAAGCAGAGTACCGGCTGTATAAGTACCGGCTTATTTGCCGGCGTATAAGACGACTGGGCGTATAAGACGACCCCCTAACATTTCCACTCAAAATACAGAGTTTGTCATATACTCGCCGTATAAGACTACCCCCTCTTCCGCACACCTTCCACACACCAAATAAAAGGTAAAACAATCATTTATTTGATTTTAA
>NW_006290631.1:1547161-1565943 GCF_000327345.1 Myotis davidii | reverse complement strand
ACCCAGCAGCGCTGCTGATGCCTGAACGGTATGTGGAATGAAGTGGGCGGGCATCGGGAGGCCACTATGGCACGGGGCAAGCACTATGGGCAGTCTATCTGAAGTGTACCTGGCGTATAAGACGACCCCCCACTTGGAGGCATATTTTTCAGGGCCAAAAAATCGTCTTATACGCCGGCAAATACGGTATATCTAACCCAGAGTAATAATTACTGTATTCTAAAATTTACCCTAACAAATCTAAAAAGATCAATTTTCAAAGGATAAAGCTAATTTACATTAAATATAAATGGCTAAACACTCCAATGAGATGGCAGAGATTGTCAAACTGGATAATAAGCAAGACCTAATTACATGCTGTTTACAAGAGTTAACAGTTGTAAATTTAAAGATACAGATAAGTTAACATTAAAAAAATATAAAAATGATATAAACACTAGTCATAAGAAAGCTGGAGTGGTAGGTTTCAGGACAAGAATATTATTATTAGAGATAGAAAGATTTTATAATGATAAAAAAGCCAATTTACCAAGAAGACAAAACAATCCTGAATGCTTCAAGTATACATAACTATGCGCTTATGGTATTAAATCTACTATAGCTAATGAGTAAAAAGTTCCTCGTTGGGCTAGATGACAACTTAAAAATATAGGCAATTCTGATTCCATGTATTTTTCCATATAAATTTGAGGTATAATTTGTAGTATTTTTTTTAAATGTCAAAAACATTACTCTAGTATGTCTTAGTGATATCCTGCTAATAAAATGTTACTTTGAATATATTTTTAGGAAAATCCCTAACTATTTAAGATGGTTTTACTCTGGTTTCTCTTCAGATCGCATAAATCTTTCGCCTTTTACTATTTAAGATGGTTTAAATGGGATAGGCATTCTTTCTAGATTAAGTTTTTTTAAAAAATATATTTTATTGATTTTTTACAGAGAGGAAGGGAGAGAGATAGAGAGTTAGAAACATCGATCAGCTGCCTCCTGCACATCTCCTACTGGGGATGTGCCCGCAACCAAGGTACATGCCCTTGACCGGAATCGAACCTGGGACCTTTCAGTCCACAGGCTGACGCTCTATCCACTGAGCCAAACCGGTTTCGGCTCTAGATTAAGTTTTAACATTATCAAGAAAAAAATTCTTTAAACACTGATTGGTAATGCTGGATGTTATACAAAGCAAATTAACAGAGGCAAGAAACTTCTCTAAATCTATACCTAAATACAGTTGGAAGAAAAATAATTAAGTGAAATTATTACTGAATGAATAAGTGTGAAATCATATACTGATGAAAACTAAGCATATGTCTAAGAGAAAGATTTCTTTGAAATGGAATAGTCTAGCAAAGTTTCATGAAGGCATTAGATCTTAAATAGAATCTTGAAGGAAAAAGATTTGTGCAAGAGAAAAGGCATTTCTAAATAGAAGGCAAAGCACAGAGGCAAACCAGAAAGTAAGAAGAGTGGGATAAGAATGCTATCTAAAGAAGTGGGAAACAAGATTCAACCAACTAGGGTATGTACATTTTTTGCAATCATTTTATTTTTCTGGCTCTTCTCCATTTGAAGTTAGTCTTGCTTTGCTTTGTTTTTCCTTTTTGGAGTTAAAAGTAAATACTGTACTCTCTACTCAAGCCCGTTCCTATGACCCATTGGTAACCACTGGTAATGTTAGCAGTTTATTGTATGATTCTAGAAATGTTATATGCATCAAGAATAAATGAATACTGTCCATTTACATCCATCTTTTTATTCCACAAAATATAAACTGTTTTGTACCTGCACTTTTTCTACTTAACAATATATTCCTTAATTCAGTCAACAAACAATTATTTAGTGTGACTTACTTGATACAAAATATGGATATACCGTAATTTGACCTGCCCACTATCAATCAGTATAATGTTCCCAGTTTTTTGTATTACAAATAGCACTGCAATGAATGCCCTTGTACACAATTTTTAGTATACTAGAGGGGAGAGACTATTCCTTGAAGTAAAATTGCTGATTAAAAGAATTACTGAACATAATACTGAAGTGCATTTGGGGGTATATATTTTTTAATGTACAAATTATTTTAAAGGTGATGGAAGTAAAAAGGTAAAAGTAAATTAGGATAGTGTATGATGCAAATTTACATGGAAATGTATAAAGAGGGAAATCAGTAAGAGTCTTCTAATTGGTTTCAATACATTTCTTGGAATAAATGAAATTTCAGGAGTTTTTGAGACAAATAATTTTGGTGGTCAGTTGTAGCATAGTATTTGGCAAGACTCAGGCATAAATGGACGCCCAAACAAAAAAGGGAAAGCAATAAATATACCTGGAATTGAATTTCTCCTGGTTAATGTAACTAAATATGGAAGACATAGAAAACTGAAAGATGACTAACTTTAAAAACAATGTTACAGTAATTATGATGAGTGAAAATATTTTAAAAATAACGGCTAAAATATATGACTTGTCAATGTATGACCTGGTAGTTATAACAAAAACACAAGTGAGTAAAAAACGAGAATCTATCATTAAGCTTAAAGACAATTTTATTTTTCACAGTCATTCATGCAAACTTTTTGTTTTTAACTTTAAAGTAATTTAGTGGGAAAATATCTAATAAGTAAAAGGATTATTAAGCAGATTTTTCTAATTTTGACTAAATTTGGTCAGAAATGCTATTTAGTAAGAATGACCTAAGTAAATTAAAACCTTGGTAATTTAATTTATCTCAAAAGAAAAACTATCCCTAATTTTGAGTTACTTTTCATACATCTTTCACGGGTAATACTTTTTAGAAAATGCAACAAACTAAATATGCCTCCTTTCCCATGTCTAGAGACATAAACCCAGACCACAGAGAAAGATTTCCTAGCACGAAGTGGTTATCAATGCCCGAGAGAGCTGTGAATTCAACTCCAGGTCTTATTAACCTGATTTAACACAACTACACAAGCTCAGTTATTACCTTCCTCAGCTAAAACTCCTACATAATAAAATCAACTAAGAAGGGGAAACCAGGATGAAAATATATGGAAATGGGGAACATTTAATAGTGAACCCCCCCAAAACAAGAAAAGGGTTTTGAGATCAAAGTAGGAGCAAACTCAGCATTCCGTTAATGTTTAGTACAATTGTCCAAGCACATGGCAACATCCCTGCAGCCTCCAGAAATGGATGCAAACATGCACCAAGTCTTGTACTTACAAAACTTGTGTGTCTGCAATAGCAAGATGTCTTGGCTGAAATACTTTCAAAGCATTTTTTTAAGATAGTGCTTTCATAAAACATACTTTTGCTATCTGGAAAATATGTGGAACTCCATAATTCCCAGGGATGCTAGATAAATGAGGTATCACTTAAATAGGATTTTAAAAGCCTCTCTTATTTGAAGTTACAGTCCCTTTTAGTTCTGAGCTAAGTCCAAACAACAGAGTTTACTACAGTATCAACCAGAATATTTCTGATATGATAAAATTACAAATGTTTTTAAATTAAAATATATTTAACAATACAGAACATAAACCATAGTGTTCCCCAGGAATAACCATTTTAAAATGTCTTTTTAGAACACAGCTCTATTTCACTACCAATAATTACAGAGGTAAAATTTTATCAGTAGTTGTAAAAATGTCACAATTTCAGGACAAAATTATAGCTCAAATCAAGTTGGGGATAACTTGATAAGAAATAATCTCCTGTTTTTAAAGAACTGTGGTTAATGTTTAACCACATATGACTCCCCAATTTTCCTAAGATCCAGGCATAAATTCATGCTTTGTGCTCCCTCTGCTGGCTCTAAGTTATTTTTTGTACAAGGCAATCCTATTACGAATGCACTGAAAGGCACTTGTTCATTACATTTGGGATCTTAAAGATGTAATCCAGCCCTCCACTTTCGGCGTTGAGGAAAAGCACGACAACCAAGGTGATGCTGGGTGCTGACAGGTACAATAATCCTCATCTTTTGACTCCTAATCCAGTGCTCCTTCCATTCCATTAGCACTCAATGTCTTCAAGTACAAAACTACTGTTGAACTATAGCTTGCTACCTGCAGTTACTTAAAGTCTGAAGCTTGGTAGCTCTGAGCCACAAACAGGTTTTTCACTGAACTGTCACTACAACTGGTAAGGACACTTGACCAATATTCAGTGCAGACTTATTAGGCTCAGAGAGTATCCATGATTCTGTCTCTTGGACGGCGCCCAATTAAAATAACCTATTGTAAGATTCCCAGACACACTGAATACTTAAATTTCTCCTAATGTGCTTCTATCATTTGTTTACAAATCATATGCCACAAAATTCGCCTTGTAATATACGGCTGCCACACAAGGTCTTCCTGTCAGTCAAAACCGTAGTCATCTTGTTGATGATGGTTAAGAGGAGGATGACAGAACCATAGAGCGTGCCTGCTACATCCCAAGTACAGGGTTAGGCCTTTACACAATTACTGTCAAGGGGAATTTGTAAGTAGCGTTTCTATCCATAGTTTACAGAGAAGGAAACGAAGGGAAAGTAGCTTGCTCAAGGTCTACCTGACATCAAAGTGTCTACCATTTAAGCTGTTCCTAGCTGCTTTGATACTTTGCTCATTCTTCAACAAGCAAAGAGGGAAGCAGTAAAAGGTGCTCTCTTACCAGGAGCACCATCATCCCCACCTCTCGCAAAAAAAGAAAGCTTTCGGCAAAGGATACTTTATTACAAACATGGATCTGTTTAATTTCTTTTAAAAGTTAAGCTAAAGTGGAAGGGTTAACAATACTTTCCTTACTTTTCGAAGAGTAAGGTACACGACCAATACTACACATATGCATTAACCCACAGCATAAGTTAGTATTTAACCAGTTAACTGCCATGCATGCAAAACAGAAACCATCCCCACACGCCACGATATTTTGAATTTTAATATTAAAAATCCGCCACCTGCAGCTATGGACGCTTATGGCATACAAAGGGCTAATTCCAATGGACTTTTATGTAATAACTGTATTTAATTATTTGTCAAGTAGTCTGTGTGCGGAAACCTGAAAACACTAGCTCCAGCCTGATAACAATACCATTTACATAGACACAAACAGTCTGGGATAAAAGAATCTAATCTGTTCAGACCAAAAGTAAATATTTATTAGCTAGGATATACAAGTCTGTCTTTGTGAGGAAGAGACATTTGTTTCTTGATGAAAGATACAACGTGTTATCTAAATCATGGATAATTTTTATTCAAAGTGGAGTTTAAATTCTGTGTTCCTTCTGAAAACAGAAAACCAAAAGCATCAGTGCCTATCTCTGTTCTCTGGTGGCAATGATTTGTTATTCCTATGGAAGGGAATCATGTTCAAGTATTTATATAGAAAATAGTGTTAAAATGAACATATTCCTCAATTACTTATAGGTAACTTATTTGGGCAGCACAGACAACAAATGTCAACATTTTAGAAAAGAGAGAGTAGCCTAGATTAAATCCAGTCTTAAGCAATTTAGGAAAAAGCGACAAATGAATTGATTCTTTAACTTTGCATAATTTAAATAATGTGACCAACTCATTGCCCAGGGCTCTATAGCTGGCATCATATAATACTTATGGACATTAATAATGTTTTCAACTGAAGTGACAGGTAAAAATAACTTCCTTTTTAGTATTATGAAGAAAGGAATTTTGGGTAATGCAGACACACTTGTGCTTAAACACTAGTCCTCCACTAACCACCTGAGGGAACCTGGGCACCTCACTTCTCTGAGACTGTTATGCGGTGATGATGACGGTGACGGCTGCTAAATAAAGAGCTGCTGTAATAATTAAGTGAGAAAATTAATGTAAACACTCTTAGTAGGAAGACTAAGGAAAGGGCCACTGGTCAGTTCCAATTAATTATTGGCATGTAGGAATATGGGTTCTCTAGGTTACCAGCTATCCCAACTCCGAAATGGTTATATGTTAGCAACAAATTCTGAGTTTTTAACGATACTGTACAAACAATACTCAGCTCCTCCCTGGGCGGAGTCTGGACCACCAGCTGCCAGTACATAGTTTCTATCTGGGAGACTCAGTGGAAACGCCACATGTCACGAAGCTGAGCAAAGCATCTGGAGTCAAGGTGTGGGGGTTAGATGGATGTTCAGGAAGAAAGAGGTGCTCTGGCAGGAAAACGCAGAAGTGGTAGTTCAGATGATTTCAGCTCATGGAAAACTGTGTTTCTCTGGCACACCATGGTTTTGAGATAGCCCAGTACTGTAGTTATGGTCCAATTTAAAATCTTTGATTTTTATGTAAATGCCTTGCAATTTAATCCCTGATTCCCCAGGAAGGAGAATATGTTATTCCCTGTTCTATCAGAGACAGACCAGCTGGTTTATAATAGAATCCAGAGTCTCCACAATAACTCACATGTCTGGGATATAATAAAAAATTACTGAACACACAATCTTGGTTAGAGGTGTATTGACTTTATTGATCTTGGGGAATGAACTTTTGGTTTTATTGATATTCTCTACTGCTCTTCTGTTTTCTATATCACCAACTTCTGATCTATACTCTTGTCTTTAGTCTTCTTATTTTGGTTTCATTTGCTCTTCATTTTCTAGTTTCTTAAGGAAGAAGCTGAGATAATTGATTTGAGGCCTTTCTTCTTTTCCAATATAGGAATTTCAGGCTATAAATTTCCCCCTAAATACTGCTTTAGTGGCATCCCACATCCTTTGATCTGTTGTATTTTCATTTAGTCTTTGTACCACTGTATTTTATTTGCACAATTAGTCTTGTAGATAAATGCCAATCGTTCTTACTCTACTAAAACATTATTCTTCATTACAGAAAGCAACGTATTAGGTATTCTGCACTTTTTCAGATAATGTTATAACACCTTCAGGGAAAACAAACACCACAAAGCAGTCTTAATTTCTAGTTCAAGTCTACCACTCTCAATTTTACTTGACACATTATCCACAATGATCACTTCCTGAACACACCGTGCCTTTGCTCATGCTAACCTCCTGGCCTAAACGTCTCTTTCCTACGTAAATCTGCCTAGTAAATTTTTACTCACCCTTCAAAATTAGAGAAAACATTGACCACATTTTTCTAGTTAGTTGTATCCATGCTTACTTCCCTCACTAAAATACTAATTTCTTGAGCATGGAATAATTCACTTTGGCCTCCTCGGTACATAGCATGTATCTGTGTGTTTAAAAGGCCCTCAAAAAATGTTTGTTTAATTGAACTAAATTGACAAGCAGAAATAATTTGGGATGCAGTGTGTTATGGAATGAATGTATGTGGACCTCCAAAATTCATATGGTAAAGCTCTTAATCTCTAGTGTGGCTGGATGTCGAGTAAGGAAGAAAGGAAGGCTAAATGAAGACAAAAGGGTGGGGCCTTGATCCAATAGGATTACTGTCCTTGTTAGAGGCACCAAAGAGCTCCTCCTCTTTCTCCAGAAACATATAGGAAGAGATCACATGAGCACAGCAAGAAGACAGCTGCTGCAACCCAAGAGGAGAGCACTTGCTGGACAACAATCCTGCCGGCACCTTCGTCTTGAAACCCCAGCCTCCAGAACTGCGAGAAAATAAATCTCTGTTGTTTACACCACCCCGTCTATGGCATTTTGTTATGGCAGCTCAAAATGTCTCATACACATAAGGATGTGGTCAAGATGAGGTAGTTCCTCTTTCCCATCTAGAAGGCAGGTTAGGGTTCTTGGGCCTCCAGAACCAACAGTGCAAACGTTCTCTTCCGCTGAAAAAAAATATATATATATATATTTGCCTTTTCTCCAGAAGGCTG
Source organism: Myotis davidii (assembly GCF_000327345.1). Lineage (NCBI taxonomy): Eukaryota > Metazoa > Chordata > Mammalia > Chiroptera > Vespertilionidae > Myotis > Myotis davidii. Next base: position 1,558,155 of record NW_006290631.1, on the reverse strand, counting down.
TACTTGAAGCAGTATGGCCATTTTGATCTTAGTCATGGCCACTGCAACTCACTTCAGACCAAGAATATTCAACATTTCATAACCCCTTTTATAAGCAAATCAATTCTAAAAGAAAGCTCAGTTCCCTGACGACTGGGTCACTGAGGCATTAGAGAAGCACAAAGTTTTCTTGCTTTTTAAATACCTTTTTATTGTTTTTATAGAGGAAGGGAAAGGGAGAAAGCGATAGAAACATCAATGATGAGAGAGAATCATTGTTTGGCTGCCTCCTGTATGCCCCGCCCCCACTGGGGATGGAGCCCACAACCCGGGCATGTGCCCTGACAGGGAATCTAACCGTGACCTCCTGGTTCATGAGTCGACGCTCAGCCACTGAGTCAAGCCAGTAAAGCAAGAAGCACAAATTTTTATTTCATTATAGGATTAAGGTTGATAGTTACTCCAATAATGTATTATCTTATAGCTATAGAGAACTATCACAGTACTTCTAAAATAACTGTCATTTATTAAAATAAAGATAAAGAAAAATGAAAAGTGCTGGAAAGTGGTTCTGATTTTGGATGGGACAGTAGGAGACAGCTTCACTGAGGAGGTGACATTTAAGCAAAGACCTAAAAAAAGTGAGGATGCGAGTTGTGCGGGTATCTGGGAAAGAGGATTCTAGAAAAAAGAAATAATAAGTACAAGTGGACCAAAGAAAAGCTTGTTCAACTTGAATTATCAACAACAATGTCATGCATCTCTTTAAATGATTATCTAAAACTTGAAAGATCTAAATCATATCACTATTTTTATTTGGCAAGACCCCCACGCCCACTACTAGAGAAAAAGTAAGTTTCAGCTTTTTTACTTAAAACAGAAAATTAAATGATTACTCTTCAGCCATCAGTCTGCGCAGAACAGAAACTGGATTTGAATAACATAATGCTGCTGAAAACATCTTTAAGACTGACTAGATTGCAAAATGAGAATTACTATATTCAATAATTCTACAATATAACTACGAAACCTATCTACTTCTGAAAAGTGAGAACTGGTAGATGGAAAGTGAGATGTGAACTGTGTCATATTAAAGCTGGAATGGAAAATAATTTGCTAAACTGATTTCCTTCAGACTGAATTATCACTACAAATAAAAGGCAAAAAGCTGCCAGGAACACCAGAAAAATTAAAGTACTTATTACTTTAATTTAAATTGAAAACATGCTAACCACCAATAAATAAAGTAACTGTAGTAATCATGGGAAGAATAATAATAGCAGAATTTGGGTACTCAGTATGTGACATTAGCACTGTGTTAAGTGTTATCTTATCATACGTTAGTTATCTCATTTAAACCTGGCCTCAACCCAGAGGCAGGATTCCCTATCGCCACCTTACTTGCTAAAGACCACCAGTTTCTCAGTGGGAAACTAGCACTCAAGCCTAGGCAGCCTGCCTCCACACCGAGGCACCAGGCCACACTGCCATGAAAACGCCAACATCTGTAAGTGAACCTTAGTGACAAGTCCCACTAGTCCTGGACAGAATCTGACACTTAAATATAATTTTATTAACCAATGCCACCCCAATAAATTCAATTAAAAAAAAGAATGTTAAAAAATATTATGAAGCCCGGCTGGCATGGCTCAGTGGTTGAGCGTCGACCTAGGAAGCAGGAGGTCACGGTTTGATTCCTGGTCAGGGCACATGTCTGAGTTGTGGGCTGGATCCCCAGTGTGGAGCGTGGAAGAGGCAGCCAATCAATGTTTCTCTCTCATTGTTGATGTTTCTATCTCTCCCTCTCTGAAATCAATAAAAATGTATTTTAAAAAATATTATGTATCCCTTTAAAAACTCAGGATTTTAATTTTTCTTCTTTATGATATGCTAATGAGATCCAAATAATTAATAATAATGGCATAACCATATGCCCAGAATATGTCTTGATTTGGACAGCAAGTCCCAATTTATGAATTTGTCCCAGTGGAACTATTAAATAGAATCCTGGTTTGAATAATAAATTTTATGGTCACCTAATTAATAATAACTTCATTTTTTATTCTGCCCATTTACTGTCTTTCTTATTAAATGATGGAACATACTAAACTGCTATCATTCTTAGTTTGGGGGTATAAATTCACCACACTTCTTCTAATCAGATTGTTGGTTCTCTCAACATTTAAAGTATAACTTTTCTCCAATGGCTCCACAACTCTCTTCCAATTCGTATGTCTGATCTCATCTCCTCCCACACGCTGTCCCATTCCCCATTCTTTTCTCCTAAATGAACCCTTTGTCTTTCTCGCCTACTCCTGCCTATATCTTCTTTCATGCCACCCCCTTCACTTGGAACAGCCCACTAATCCATCAAATATCTGTCCTCAAATCACTTTTTAAAAGTCACTTTATCAGTGAAGTCTACCTGAGGTCACCCACCCACCCACCTGTCCTATTTATAAAGTGAATCCATCACATCAACCACTGTGAGGCTCAAATTTGAAATGTGTTTGTTGTTACACTGCTGTGAGATTCACCATATTCAGGACATCAAAAAGAATGTGAATCCTGACAAGCTTTACAATTTAAAAGTAGAACTTTATATATATCTACAACCAAAGGGAAGGCATCATCCAGAGGGATCTAAAAATTATAAACACAATCACTGCTTTCAAATAGTATAGATACAGGGACAAACAGTCAGATGTGGATATGTGATTGTCAAAAGGAAGACCATAGTCATTGGGACTATACAATCTAAAAAAATTACTCCAAGTCTCATGGGTAACACTGATGAACTGGAACACTGGTCTTACCCTGCTTCTATCATCTACAACTTGCCCAATTCTGAGCAGTGTCTGTCCGTCCACAGTGACAATAAGGACAATGATATGTGCTACAGAGAAAAATTAGAAAAACAAAGTGGCTCGTGAAAAGCCATCTCTTTTAGGTCAAAGACTAGTGATTTAGGGAATTAGTCTAATGAACTAACGTCTGATAAAATCTCATTAATGAGATAGGGTAGAGCCCATATGAGGACACAGTGGTCGATGGAGCTCCTATGAGAAATCTCCCTCCCTTTCCCAGGAAGATCCTGAATGCTCCCCCTTATTGAACAGAAGGCCGTTCTGCCTGCGGAGCAGCCCAGTCTCACTGCTTCACTAATGAACTCACTTCACTGTAAACTCCATGCTGGCTCACGTTTGAATTCTTTCCTGCAGGAAGCCAAGAACCCAAAGTAGGTCATGGACCCCAGGGTCCCCAGGTCCCCCAACCACCTGCATCACTAAGGCATTATGTTTTTTAATAGAATTACATAGTCAACAAAGAAGATAATTAGTTCTAGATAACACTGTAGTTTTTGAACATCATGGTTTGTTTAAAATAAGCAATGGATTAAAATTCAAAGCTGAAATAGAACATCAAAAAGATATTTTAAAGAGATAATGTATCTAAAAATAATATAGTGAAAACTAAACTCAGAAAAATGTTTGAGCAACAAATATTAATAGGCAAGAAAAATAACTGTAGATCATCAGAAGAAATGTCATTTGATTATGTAAGAGGGAAAATCGGCTTCTCTAAACACACATCATCAGACAAAACACCTGCAGAACCAGATCAGGAATAACACGATAATACTTAGAGCTTCTTTCTGTTAAAGAACACAACATTATTGGGAAAGTGAGTTCTTCAGTTCTGCTATGAGGAGGCATGTCAAATTTCCACATGTTGTAAACAAACAAAGCCGCATTACTCTCTGAGGTGACTACCTGTTCATTTTATTTCGTAAAGTTAAAGAACATAGATTCAAATAAATATGTACATCCCCCAATATATATAAAGCAGCGGTTTAAGTCATGTGCCAACAAATTCAAACCTAAGACTACAGATACATTAGAGCGGAGTTAGTTAATAAAGCAATAATTTTAAGAGGTCACTGTACTGTTTGGGGTAGCTTCCCCCTATAGCAGAACAAAGCAACCAACATTTTGCTGGTAAAAGGCATTGCAAACTAAAGCCAGATGGACTTGGTCTCACTTAAAGAAAAGATGCCTCAGTGACTTACACTTCCAGGTCTGTAATGCCTGAGTTCACACCATGATTCCAGCTCAGGTGAATCATCTCTCAGGGGAACCACACGCTCTTTATGTGCACAGATTCAATGTACAAACAGGTTACAATTATCATTATTATATTTGCAGGGGCAAGGGAGGGATAGAGAACCAGACAGCGAAGATTAAATGCAGTTTCTCTAGACCACAGTAACAGGAAATACCACAAACTCTTGCCATAGTCACACCAACAGTTAGGCAAATTTTGGTAGCCTGGATACCTCCTACATTTGCTGTTTAGCACTAGTCACAGAAATCAGGGGACAGTGGTTCTTGAGAAGGAATATTTTTAAACTAATGAAAATCAAAGCTCTTTTCTTTCCTTTAAACTAGGTGTCACAACACATTGCCTCAATATCTTGCCTGCTAGAGTAATGTACTGTTATGCAAAACAAGAAAAAGCAAGAATTAGAAAACCCAAACAGATGACTGCCCGCTGTTTTACTGACCAGTATTTAATAGACAATGATGCTCTCGGACCTGACCATTTAAGGACAGTTAGAGGAATCCAGAGGCAATAGGACAATCAGTTAACTATGAAAAGTATTCCCCAAATGTGCTTTTTAACTGAATGCTTAGAAACAAATTTACCTGCAGCTATTTACTCACTGGTTTTAGATTATTTGTTAACCTTTTAAAAAAACTTTCCAAGTTTTTACAGAAAAGATACTAAAATATCATTGTACATAGTTCCATCGCTATCTTTAAATGTGATTTTGTAAGTTCAGAACTAAACTTACATGAATCTAAAAGATGGACCCCCATCCCGTCCCCCGTAATAAGACTTAACTGCTTTCTCTGCCCAGATTCTCAGGCTGCTACACCACTGAGTGCTAGGATATAGAGCCCACATATTGAATTCTTCTGTCATGAATAACAGGGACTTGAACTTCCTATTGACTTATAGTATGTGCTACTTGAAAATAAATGCACCTAGGAAAATAAACTTAAAAATAACATTTTAAAAGTTTATTTTAATGTGATCTGTATAAAAACATACCTATATCAATAGTAACTATACTTCTAACTCCCCAGAGTAGCTTCTGCTTACTTGTTTATTTAAAGTTAGAAGAATGACACAATTGCTAGTCACTAAAAAGAGGAATGACAAGGAAGCCATAAGAGTTTTAGTCACTATTAGAAATTATATTCAGTAGTGAATTGATCTCATTTTCTTCTTTTCCCAGTGATAAGTAAAATATAAAACTTATCCTTTGGGTTAACAGTGAAAATCTGCCAATGTTTACTTTGTGAAAGCTGGTTTAAAACCTTTTAAAAATAGTGTTTAACCACTATTACTTTGAAGGGGGAAAAATCAAACCTATATAAAAATTAAAACCAAACTTAGACATTTGGGATACAACACTGTGAACTTTTATAAGGATTAGTGGTTTTGCAAAAGAGACACTGCATGTTTGGAGAGTAGAAACCTGATGAAATGGCACATATAGAATTGAGACCAAATAATACAGCTTTGAGTTTCTTATTTCTACAGTCTATAACTCAATTTTAAGCCAGTTTTGAATTTAATTTTTAAAAATATGTTTTTATTGATGAAAGAGAGAGAGAGAGAGAAATACTGATCAGCTGCTTCCTGCACGCTCCCCACTAGGGATCGGGCCTGCGACCCTGCCATGTGCCTTGACTGGGAATTAAACTGGTGACCTCTTGGTACATGGGATGATGCTCAACCAACTGAGCCACACAGGTCAGGACTAGCCAGTTTTTAAAGTATCTCCAACTAAAATTGTAAGTAGAGAACAGAAGTTCAATAATTTAAACACAAATATTAAAAGTGTATAATCATCAAATATCAGGCTTGTAGCTGGCTCTAAGGTGGGTTGAAATTATTTTAAGGGCAAAGTTATTTAATAAAATCATGTTATTATTAAAAGGCTTCTTAGGAGGCAATATAAGGTTAAAAGTGTGGCTTTTTTACCCAGAATATTTGGGTTTTTAATACTGGCTTTGGTGTCTTCTAGCAAGGTATTGTAAACCACTCTGTGTATCAGTTCCCTCATCTATAATATGGGGGTAATAATATTAACTCTCTCACAGAGTTGCTTTGAGGATTAAAATAAAATAGTTAATAATGAAAAGAATGTCCATTACAGAGTAAGAGCTCAATAAATATTAGCTATTATCACCACTACTGGACAAAGAAAATTATATGTACACTCTCTCTAACACACAGCCTTTAGGAAATCTATATAGTACATCTAAAGTTCATTTAAAATTTAATTTTTAATGACCTGCCTCTTATAGAAGCTAGTTTGTAGAGCTGTTGTGTGAAACAAGCAATCTCTTGGAGCATATCTGACTCTAGTTTAAGATCGATATAAGAACGTGCATAGAAAATGCCCAAGAAAATTAGTAACTCTTCAATTCCCATTCCAGCTCAAATCTGTAAGATGGAGATTTAAAAGGTAACAAGATTAAAATAAAATTTTAAAGTCTCAATATGTGAAATTAAAAATAAAATAAAAGCAGCTATCAGTTGAGAATAATTCCTTAGGCACACATATGGGGAGATGCATTTATCTCACATCATAATGCTGTGACATTCAATAAGATGAAACTTTGATCAGAACAGGAACTCTAGAAACCTGGATTCGACTTCTAGCTTGTGTGATCTTTGCCAAAACATTTAGCTTCTCTCTATTCTCCTTTGCTTCCTCCTCTTTTGTAAGATAGAAATAAGTCATTTCGTTGTCTATCTAACTCAGAGGGATAGGATTAGAGTAATGCCATTCCTACTTTGACCAAATTGAAAAGGATTTACTTTTCTCATCCTGAGCATGATGATTTAGTGACTTAGTGCTAGTAGGTGAAACATTAACTTCTGATTTACATCACCGCCTATTTAAATTCTGGAAGGCAAATAAATGTAAGGGCTGGCATCATGACGTGCCAAGGCATGGAGAGTGGGTGGAATCACTTTTCTTCCATATACGGGAAACGCTGTATGTTTAAGTCTGTTAGACATTTAGTAACCAAGAATATTTCTATAATAAGCAGTTATGCAAGTCTGCATGTCTGAATATGTACATGAAATTCCCTGCAAATGGAAGCCGTAGGGGAACAGCATCCAATTGGGAGAACTTTGTATCCATTCCAAATTCTCCATAGATAGTCTAAACTTCCTGAGAAATTTTAATTTTTTTATTTAGGGTGTTCATCGTCAGGAACTGTGGTTACTTTTATACACCCATAGGTACATCAGCTAAGACTTGAGTGCCTCATTTACCAATGAAATCTAGATCTAGTACCATTAAGAATTTCATATTGTGGTTTCCTAAGATTATTTCTTTCTTACTTTGTTTCCATATGTCAAAATTCTCATCTTTCTTGCACACTAAAATTTACTTAATAAGTATCTTTTGTTATACATATTTATTGATTTAATCTAAATTTCCTCCCTTTGACCAATAAATTGTACAGTATAACTCAGTGACATTTCAGTGCAAATCACTATGGGAGGCCAGTGTAACATTTACTTTGAGTCAGGTTTTCATGTTACTGTTGGTCTTCAATAAACCTTACCAATATTCTTATAGGTAACACTAGAGGCCTGGTGCACGAATTCATGCATGGGTGGGGTCCCTTGGCCTGGTGGGAGATTGGGGCCGGTCAGGGCCATCTCACCCAGTCCTGATCGGGGCAGCCAACTGGAGGGAGGGATCACAGGCGGTTGGCCGACTGTGGGAGGTTGGCTGTGGGAGCGCACTGACCACCAGGGGGTAGCTCCTGCATTGAGTGTCTGCCCCTTGGTGGTCAGTGCGCATCACAGCTATTGGCCGGTCGTCCAGTTGTCCAGTCATAAAGGTCACTTAGGCTTTTATGTATATATAGATACTGAAAATATTTTACTAAACATTGCCAATTGGGTATCTATATATATAAAAGGCTAATATACAAGTGTCCCTCAGGAGTTCGATCGCTCGCTATGACGTGCGCTGACCACCAGGGGGTGGCGCGGAATGAAGGAAGGCCCTGGCCAGCAGCCAGGAAAGGAAGGCCCCAATCAGCCCTGATTGCTGGCCAGGCCTAGGGACCCTACCCTGCATGAATTTTGTGCACTGGGCCTCTAGGAGTATAATAAATGTGTATCCTTCTCCACTAGGTAATTTTGGATTTTAAAAAAGTTCATTAAAATTTTTAATACATATAGTGATATACTTTCTTAATCCTTATCTACATTTCTAAAATTTCATTCTGTTACTACTATTACAGCTGCTAGCATCTGTAATTTATTTATGCAAAAAACCCCCTACTTAGGACTAATTTTCCAGTATTGTATTTAAATTTCAAGAGGCAAATTTAATATAAAATAATTTTACTTTCCCTCTGAATTTCTTCTGCTTATTTAGAGTGGCCATAGGAAATGTTATTTTTGCATTTTTATGAGGTATCTTTCAAAGCATGCTGAAATTGCTTTGATGGTTATGGTTTATCATAAAGATAAAAAAGAAAGTGTAAAATACTTAGCTGAGAGACAAAAGCAATGCAATTCCATATATTCAAGAATTAAAGAGCCTTCCTTTGCCAGGCAATTTTACTACATATCTAGGAAACTATAACCAGAATACTTCATTATCTAATGATGCTTTTTTGAATGCTATTTTGAGGTATAGTAGCATTTTAACAGGATAGCCATCTTACAGCTTCTGGTCAAGTAACCTCTGAAGAAGTGGTCATTATTAGACTAAGCAAGCCTGCAAAAAATTACCTATAATAAGCTAAAATGATTCAGTTTCAGCAAATATGAAGCACCTATTGTGTATCTAAGTATTGCGTGCATAGGTGCTAGGGATTGATGGATTGAAAAAGCACACATTTTCTCCCCTTGTGGGCTTATGTCTACTCTAGGAGAGAGACAGAAAAAGAAAGGACATGTGTGTGAGACAAAACATCATATTAAGTACTAGAGGAGGCCTGGTTAATGACATTCGTGCACTGGAGGGGTTTCTCAGTCCGGCCTGAGCCCTCTTGCAGTCTGGGGCCCCTAAGGGAAGTCTGCCTGCTGGGCAGAAGCAGGCCTAAGCCGGCAAGTGGACATCCCCTGAGCTGTCCTTGGCACTGCCTCAGAGGCAGGAGAGGCTCCCGCCACCACCACTGCTCTCGCCAGCCGTGAGCCCAGCTTCTGGCTGAGTGGTGCTCCTCCTGTGGGAGCACATTGACCACCAGAAGGCAGCTCCTGCATTGAGTGTCTGCCCCCTGGTGGTCAGTGTGCATCATAGCGACCGGTCATTCCGCCATTCAGTCGATTTGCATATTAGGGTTTTATTATATAGGAGGATAACAACAGGTTTGGGGAGAAGGGGAAACCTGTCTGAGGAATTAACAAGTGTTAAGAAATACAGAGCAGGGAAAAGAACAATCTAGACAGGAAAGAACATGTAAAAAGCTCTAAGATGGAGAAGGGGTCAGCAACCGGAAAAGATACTTGTGAGCTAGAGAATGTACCACCCTGAGGGCAGAGGGGAGCCACTGCAGGGTCTTCACCAAGGAAGAGACCATGTGATTTCCAGGATCTGAAGATGCTTGCTAGGTGAGGAGTTAGGAGTGGGAGTGATGTGAGGGAGGTGTGAACAGGACGGGAGGCCTTCACAGTCCAGGTCTGAGATAAGGGTGATCTGAGGGAGAGGGGCTGGCAACAGGGACAGAGAAAAGGAGAGATTCCATTTACATTTTGGATCCAGAACTGAAATGGATGGAATGAAGATGGACGTGGGGGGGTGGGGGGGTGGGGAGAAAATACTGATCATTCTCATGTGATGACCATAGGCAACCTGATGGACAGACACACCACTTACTGAGGAGACTAAAAGAAAAGGTTTGTGGAGGAAGGTTAAGAGTTCACCTGAGAGATGGGGACTGTGAGAGGTCTGAGTGGAGATGTTAACATGAAGGCAAATGACAGTAGCTGACAATATGGGACTGAGCTCAGAATTTCAGCTGGAGTTACCAATTTGGGAAGCACTGGCACATGGGTGACATGAAAAGTCACAGAAAGAGATGAAAATGCCCAAGGTGAGAATTTAAGTAAAAAGAAAAGACCTTAGGATCAAACTTGAAGGAATTCCAGTATTTAAAGCAATCGAGCCAACAAAGAAATGCAAAAAAGGTGGGAAGAAAGCCTGCAACACGCTGTCACACATGCCAAGAGAAGGGGGCGGGGCAAAGCTGTCCACCTCAGCTGAGACCCAGCAAAGACGGCAGCTAGGTTTGTCAAGCTTTGCCCTCCTCGCTTCCACAGAACACACAGCAGTAAATCATCCCTATAATTCTTGAGATGGAAAAACAAAACTCCAAATCCCCAAACCAAGAAACATAGTGAATACATAGAAAAGTGATTTTTAAAAAAACATGAATTGCCTATTGTTTATTCTTCCAAGTTTTCTGATCTGGATTTACCTGTTCTATTTTGACTTACACGGCACTGAGTACTAAAGCAGTAAATCTTCAGACTGAACACATTACAGAAAATGGAAGAAGCTTGATGACAGAACTGAGTAGTGAATAAGTAACTCAAAAGGAAACCATAATGGTTTAAGCGGGATAATACATTTCATTTCATGCCACAGAAGTGGCACAGAAATCAATAAAGCACACAGCCACAACAGAATTATTAAGACAGTATCATATGAAAAATTATTACTATGGTTTCAAATATTTATTCAATACAGATTTAGTGAGCGACATATACTCTGACAAGACTGTTCTAGGGAATTTTAAAAACTCTTTTGAGAAAACTCATTTGAGCACTGTCTTAGTTTAGACTGAAGATGCAATCTTTTCAGAGCAAAAAATGGCACCCGGTGTGATTTGTTAAAACTCGAGACATACCACATAGGTAAAAAATACTCCTAAATTTGAAAGTGCCACAGTTTAGGGAAA
>NW_006290631.1:1534370-1547141 GCF_000327345.1 Myotis davidii | reverse complement strand
TAATGTTGTGCTCACTTAGAATTATAGACCTATTCAGTTAAAAAGAAAGACAAAAGAATTTATAAAAATTCTAAAACAAGCCATGGGAAAATCTTCTGGGACCACAGATCAGAAGATTCCCATTAACCATTTTAGCTCTTTGGTGATTAATAAAATGATAATACATTATGTTGGAAGGAGGGAAAAAGGCAAAAACATGTATTTAACTTGAGCAGTGAAGGGAGGGCAAAGAAAAGGGAGAGGAGAAACTTATAATTTAAATGTATACAATGCTTTTAAATGCCCAAAAAATAAATTTAAAATTATTTAAAGAAGAAATGTTATGTATATTTTACTAATATTCCACAACTATTTTATACATTATCTAGTTTTTGTCCATATGGATATGATTTTATACATTTGGCTTAATAGTGCTATATACTTTTTACACTTAACATATAAAATGTTTTCCATATTTCTACTTATTTTTTTCTCTATATAATACTAGAAGCCCGGTACATGAGATTCGTGCACTCGGAGGTGGGGGAGGGGGGTCCTCAGCCCGGCCTGCACCCTTTAGCAGTTTGGGAGCTGTCAGTCAGACATCCTTAGTGCTGCCGCCACCACCGCTGCGCTCGCCAGCCCAGCTTGTGGTTGAGCGGTGCTCCCCCTGTGGGAGCGCACTGACCACCAGGGGGCAGCTCCTGCATTGAGCGTCTGCCCCTGGTGGTCAGTGCACACCACGGCAACTGTTCGTTCCACTATTCAGTCAATTTGCATATTACTTTATTATTTTATTGCATATTATTTTATTATATAGGATTTTTAATGGCTGCATGATATTCCATTGAGTTGAGAAACTATAGTTTACTTGGTCATTTCCTTATTTTGTTCTTAAATATAATTTTTTCCTTAAGTTGAGTTCTTTCCTTAGGATAAATTCCAAGATATTAACATTTTGGTGACTTTGGGTAGTTGTTTCTTTATAGCAATCCACTATTTTCTGCCATTTTTTATCTTACATATGGGCATCCCAGCTCACATTTTCAGTCTCTTTTATAGCAGTTGCATGTAAACTCTGAATTTAGAGACTTCTTCTATTTTTGCCTTTTGAAAAGACCCATTTTCAATAGATTCTATGAGTTCTATGCCCCTACCTGCTTAATTTTATAACAAGAGAACATACTGTTTCTAATTGCTACATGTCAGAAAATAACTGAAAAGCATTGCCGATGTTCTCTCAGCTTTCTAGAATCAAGCAGCAACAAACCAAAGCCCCGAGTTAATAGTAATTCAAAGAAGTGACACCGTTAAAAGGGAGGGGATGATTTGAACACTAAACTTTTCCTTGATTTCTCCTATCTCAGGCCCAATAGTATCATGCTAGTATAAGTCATCTCTGATTTATAGAAAATGTGTGTTAAAATGTCAACTACATGCCCTGGCCGGTTTGGCTCAGTGGATAGAGCGTCAGCCTATGGACTGAAGGGTCCCGGATTCGATTCCGGTCAGGGGCATGTACCTTGGTTGCGGGCACATCCCCAGTAGGGGGTGTTCAGGAGGCAGCTGATCGATGTTTCTCTCTCATCAATGTTTCTAGCTCTCTATCCCTCTCCCTTCCTCTCTGTAAAAAATCAATAAAATATATATTTTTTAAAAAAATATCAACTACAAAGCACAAAGCAGTAATGCCATACTGCCCCTCTATGCTGAGGCATGATACACACTGAATGGCAGGTGCACATTTTTTCTGACACTTGAGATCGATGGCTCCCCTCCTTCTTACTACTCCCACCAACATTATGTTTACTCTACACTCACCCATGACACGTTGCAAATTGTTGACTTTATACCTACTCTTTGTGTAAATAAAATGAGTGAGAAATATAAACCCCAATGGCTAATTTCTACCGTCTTATAAAATCACATCTGCTTAGCTGAATGAGCCTCGATAGAAACTTGGGTGGAACCTCACAGCCAGCTCTCAGATGTGCTTGCAGAGCAAGAAAAAGAACTCAAAATTCATATGCAATCAACAGCAACTATAGGGTCTATTTCATATACAAACCAGAGCACTCCCAACTATTATAAATTAAACCCAAAGATTTCCAAATGGAGTAAAGTACAGAAAAGTTCTTTCAAGTTGACATGACAACTCTGTGGTTGAAAGCTTTTCTCTCTCCCATGAAACACACTATGAAGTACTTAAGAAGACATTTGTAAGCAAACAAATCCCAGCTATTGTTTTAAAGAATTAGTATCATTTCAAATATAAATTTCCTCTTCAATCATTTAATTGACGTGTCCCATTTAAACATGCAATTACCAGTCATACACAGCATGCAGCATGCAGAAAATGGACAGCAGAGGTTAATAACCTGGAAGCATAGGATCTGAGAATGTGAGAGCAAGTTAAAGACAAGAGTTCCTCTCCATTGTCACTGAGGCTCGAGAAGCAATGCTGAAGCGTAGAACAGTGAGAGTGGGGGAAATACAGTTTGTCCAACACATAAACATATCTCCGCAAGTGGCGGCAGGTATAACTGAAAGACAAGGGTAAAAGGAGAAAAACAGAAAGAAAGGAGTTTTCCTTTGAAAAAATAAATCATTCTCACTGTCCTCAAAGCTTTGTGTACTAGTATTTTCACTAGATGGTGCCAAAGGGAGGGGGGTGGAGGGGAGGATACAACTCTTAAAAGAGAATATAAAGAAGAAGAAAAGAAAGAAAATGAACAACATAATTTAAAAAAATGGGCAAAAGACCTAACCAGACACCTCACCAAAGAAGATATATGGGATGGCAAATAAGCATATGAAAAGATGCTCCCCATACAAACGAAAACAACGAGATAGCGCTGCACACCCATCAGAATGGCCCAAATCTGGAACACAGCCAACACCAAATGTAGGTGCAGATGTGGAGCAAAGGAACTCCCACTCACTGCTGGTAGGGATGCAAAGCGGAACAGCCACTTTGGAAGAGTTTTGGTTTTTTTACTAAACTAAAATACTCTCACCATATGACCCAGCAATCATGCTCCTTGGTATTGAGCCAAATGAATTGAAAATATATGTTGACATAAAAACCTGCACATAAATGTTTATAGCAGCTTTATTCATAATTGACAAACTATAAGCAACCAACATGTCCTTCAGTATGTGAATGGGGAAATAAAGTGTGGTACATCCCCACAGTGGAGCATTATTCAAAGCTAAAAAGAAATGAGCTATCCAGCCATGAAAAGACATGGAGGAACCTTAAATGCATACTGCTAGGTGAATGAAGCCAATCTGAAAAGGCTACGTACTGTATGACATTCTAGAAGAGGCAAAACCATTGAGACAGTAAAAAAATATATATATAACTAATTAAAAACTTTTTGTTATGCTTTTCGGCCATAAATATATGAAGGAATTTAAAAAACCCTTTCACATTATGACCAAGTTATTTTTCTGACCCCACATTCTATTGTGGTGATTAATTAAAATCAGGGCTCACAATGTCCCTATAAAAAATAGTAAAATTGCAAAATAAAGATAATAAGTGACATGTTGACTATCCTGTCCACCAACAATTCTGTCATGCTCAGGTCCCGAGGCCTCCTAACTCTACAAAGAGATATTTTAACTGAGTCCTGGAAAGGACTCCAGGACTCAATCCACCAAAGGAAAATAAAACTTAAGAAGACATAAAAACTGTGTTATTTAAAAAGGTGAGCGACCGTCATCTTAAACAAATGCTCAAGTTAAAAGTCCCAACAGCAAAGTAGACATCATGTGTCTCCTGATCTGATCACAGCAGAGCCTCCCTCTAATCCGGAGGAATCATCAAACGAATTTAAGTTGAGGGGCATTTTACCAACCAACCAACCAACCAACCACCCATTCTGTGTTCTTCAAATTCTGGAAGACCACGACTGAGGAACTGTTTGAGTTAAAGGAGACAAAGAGGACAACTAAATTTAATGTGTGATTCTGGGATTGGATCCCAGACTTGGGGGGAGGGCGGCGGTGGTGGTAAAAAAGCATTTTTCCCTTGGAAAAAAAATGAGTGGGGCAAATGACAAAATTTGAGTGCTTGCAGATTAGTCAATAGTACTTTCTCAATGTTAATTTCCTGGTTATGATAAATGTCCTTGTTTTTAAGAAGTACACACTGAAGTTCTTGATGGTTAAAGGTACATCATGTCTATAAACTTATTCTCAAATGTTTCAAAAAAACAGACATGTTACAGCAAATGTGGTAAGTAAAAAATGTTTACACTATTTTTATAAATATAATTTCAAGATAAAAGTTTTTTAAAAAGTACAATTTAAAAACATCAAACTCATTTAATTTTCATCTAAAACATAAAGAAAACAGAACTAGTCTTTTTGATATACTGAATATACTGAATAATATCCATTTTAAGATTATAGGATTGAAATCTAGAGCCCTAAAGTGTCATTCTGATCTCTATACTTAAAGCTTAGGATATCAGAAAAGCTACAGCGTGGGAAATAAGCAAATGTGGTCTGGAGTCAGCCCATATAAAACAGTCACTGTTACTTAAGAGTTGGATTTTTATAGAAAATAAAATCTCTTTAGTACCTCTTTACATGAAAATGCCCAAGATTGTGCAATGTATGGTTCTGAAATGTTACTTGATCTGGTTATGCTTCACCAAAGTAAAGTATGAAAATGTTCTTTCCTAGAACAACATTTAATTCTGTAAAACATCCAAAAAACCACAAGCAAAGAGCGATGCTTAAATACAACAAGCCCAGTTAGGCCTCCTAATAATGCAGTTTACAGCACTTTGATGATAAAATTTCATTTCCAGAGCAACTTCTTACTAATTTATTTTCTTACGTGCTTAAAAAACTTAAAAAAACAACACCCCACCACCATGAGATTATGATGAGCAGGTTAAATTTATGGACTATCTAAAATAGTCCATGTATTCCTTTCCAATCTTCCTGTTTTCTTTTTTTAGAAAAAGCTTGTTACCAGATTCACTGGTTGATATAAAGTACCAAGAAATTAAACTAATAATAAATGTTTAGAACCAATGTAAAGAAAAGTTATAAAAATGTACAATTGGGCATAAAAGAAGTCTTGAATAACTGAAGAGATACCAGCATGTTTTCGGATGAGAAGTCAAAATATTATAGAGGATGCCGTTATCCTCCAAAGATTCGAAGTCCCAACAGGAACGTTTGATTTTGAAAATGTAACTCTCTTAAAGTGGTTCTAGATTTCTTTTATTTTAAGGGTCCAATTTAAACACTAATAAAAGATATGGATCTCCTTCAGAAAAGTGTACCAAGTCATATACACACAAAATTTTATATAAAATTTCAAGATCCTTAGGGGTAAGCCCATTCATATTATCTCTATGCCCCAGATTTGTGAAATGCAAGTGTTGGGCTGCTGTGTAGAAGAAATAAGTAAAAGAGCCAAGAAGACTTTGAGAAAGAGTAATCAGGAGGAATTTAAGCATGTGTTATTAAAATACATAAGGCTGTCACAAGAACAGTGCATGGTATTGGAAGAAGAACAGACATATGAATTGATTCCCATGTTTTGGCTTACATACAAGGTGACGTCATTCACTGAGGCAGGGAACAGGAAAGAGCAGTGGGGCGGGCTGGGGAAGGGCAAGATTTGCAATTTGGACATGCTGACTTTGAGATGACTCTGAGAACTCAAAAGATGATCATCAAGCATCTGACTGGGCAAAGTGGTCTCAGGAGTCTGAGGATGGGTCTGGCCTGGAGATGTATGTTGAACAGACGGGAGTGGCTGAGATCACCAACAGAAGGAATAGAGAAGAAAGGGAGTCTAGGGGTAACCTTGAGAAAGACCAGCATTTAATAGTTTCATAAATCTAGATGGAGGATGATAAACCTGCATAGAATTTTGAGGAGTGGCCCAAATACAAATAAAAGAAGAAACCGAGAAGAGATTGCTTTGGAGGAATGACTAGTTAATAGTATTAAACACAATTAGAAGGGCAAGTAAGATGGAAAATGACCACTGGATTTAGCAATGTTGAAGTCATCACTGACCAACAGTCCTTTTTGTTAGAAACTTCAAAAATTATCATTCGTTAAAACACAACCCCAGATATAAGACCTATCTTTAATTCCACTGATTAGCTCATTTACATGCATTAAATATCATTAAGTTTCCAGGAGAGATTTGTGCAAACCAAAAAATTTATAAAATAGCTCACACACAGTTTACACAGCATAAACCTTCCAATACAGTGTGGCTCTCCAAGGCTCTCCAAGGAAATAAGCACAGGGGAATCTGGGATGCACGTCAGGAAACTGCACACAGTGGTGGAAGCACAACCCCTGAATCATTTAACTCACTGGCAGCTGAAGCCATTTTTCCTGGAGCTGAATCTATTGCCAGCAATGAAGATCCTGGGAATCTCTAGCATAAAGGATTAGCAGGCTGGCCCCAGCACTGGAAAATACATTGAAAGGAACAATCCCGTACTCGCTCAGAAGGGATGAAATGACCTAATATCCCACTGCCAGATCTAGAAAGGAACAGAGATGGCAATAACAATAAAAAAGGGCCTCTTTCACGATAAAAGGTTACAATATAAACTTCTTTTCTGTGATTTGTTTTATCTCATTGCTAAAGAAATTCAAAATAAGAAAATTCCCTAGATTTGTAACATATAACATTTTAATCAATTAGAATTTCTACTGTCATTAATGCTTGAAATTTAATCAAATCCTTTGTTGATTTAAAAATCTTCAAGTACTTGCATCCTAAATTCGCTATTTATTTTGGGATGGTAGTCTATCAATAAATACTTAAACATTAATAGAAACTTAAAAGCCAAATATTTTAGTTTCACAATGTGTTTGTCAAATTATTTGCTTACTGATTTTAAAATATTTGTTATAATCAGATATAAATTTGGTAGTATCTACAGGATTAGTCAGATTTTCTTTTAGGGACAAACTTTATTTCCAAGAATGTTTCTGAGAACGTCAACTTGCCTTTGAAGACCTGATCATAGTTTACTTTATAAAATCTCATTTTCCACTTTATAGAAAACAAAGTAGTTTAAAGCACTGATTTTCATATACTACCAAAGTAAAGGGGACAAGGCAGTTGGAAATTAACATCTTTAAGTTCTGTAAACAGTCAGGGTAATATGTACCAGATACCTAAAAATATTAGATTAAGCAGATGAAAATTTACATGGTACTCATTAAATGTACCATCGTCTCTTATTTTAAAGATGATGTTATAATCTATACTAGAGGCCCGGTGCACGGATTCATGCACCAGTGGAGTCCCTTGGCCTGGACTGTGCCCTCTCACAATCTGGGACCCCTCGGGGGATGTAAGACTGCTGGTTTCAGCCCTATCTCTGCAGGTCAGGCCGAGATGGCATCCAGCCTCTAGTATGCATATAAAATCTCTGGTTAAGCTCTTCCTACCCTCCTCCCTCCCCTCTGAGATTCATCAGTCTGTTACATGTTTCCATGCCTGTTTGTTGAGTGTCTGCCCCCTGGTGGTCAGTGCACATTATAGCTACCGGTCAAATGGTCAAGCGGTTGCTTAGGCTTAGATATAGATAGAGATAGAGATAGAGATAGAGATATTATAGTATGGATAAACAAATCAACATTACCAGCCTCACTTTCTATATAGCATATGTATAAAAAATATCTTTTGACTTTGGACAAAGCAACTATTTAAAAGGAATGTTGCCATGGCTCTCCATCACAGACCTTTGCTCTGCAAATGCCCAACATGGCCATGCAGCAATGCAGAACTGGCTTGCTTCCCAGCAATGCACAGTTATGCTATGTGGCTTGAAGTTATAGTTCAGTGTGTTAATAGCATGATGCTGTCTGCTCTACTTCTGCCCTAATAAGCAACGTTTCAAAAATTCCTTCCAAGTTCCTTTCTAACACTTTCTTTTCATGAACTTAAGAGTTAGAAGGAAGAAATCACTAACAGGAATTTCATGAGAAAATTTACTTGAAAATAATTTCTTGATTGGATTTGTTTATAATTTGTATTTTAAAAGAAGCCTTTCAATATGTCATTATGTTCCTTCTTGTGCCAAGGGAAGTGGTGGATTGACAGAGCACATATTAAAATGTGACTCCCATAGATGGATGCCAAATTGGTTCCAGTGAAGGTGGAGTTGATGGAAGGAGAAAAAGACCTAAGTACATACATGCTCATTACAGAAATAGCTATCAACAACAGAGAACTCAAGCCTAAAATTTTAAATTTCACTTTTACACATCATCGGGAGAAACTAAGAGACTGGTTTTTAAAAATCTAGTCTTTGTGGGACATTAATGATGACTATATACTAGATTCAGAAGTGTTGCTCAGTCTACACGCATCTGTCTACACTGAATAATATGGGGTATAAACACTATGAATATAAGGGATATATATAGGTATAAAATACAAATATATTTTACAAATACATAGGTATAAAATAGCATATTCAGCACATTTTATGAACATCAAACAGCTTGCTCACTTCTAAAGTCATTATATTTTACAAACCCCTGCTGCACAAAAAGATTTATAGCCATTAAAAAACTCCTCTGAAAAATTTGAGTTCTGAGTCTTGATTCTTCAACATCATGCCGCAAATATTACATCAGTGAAGTTAGATAATCTGGAACCATGAAAAAGGGCCAATTTTGCTAACACTGATTAAATATTTATGTCATATCCCTTCTACAGCAGAGCTGGAAAAATACACACGAGGCAAAATGTTTTACACAATCCTAAGACTTGAAAATCTATTGAGGTCATTAAAAGAAGAGCAAGTGTTCATATGTAGAAATTATGCTAATAACTCATCACCAGAAGACCATCTCAGAGTAATTTTTCAGTTGTGGTCCTGGATATACACTGAAACATCCACACTCCCTGACTCTTTCACCCACGTGGGTGTGGTGACACACGCTAAACCCACATCTGTGAGCTGGCAGGCCAGGTTCCGGGTGCTGTCTGCTACAGGAATGTGGTCATCGTGAAACTGAAGCTCACTGCTGCAGGTGGGCGGAGATGAAAAGCCTGATCGTGGTCTCCCCAGCTCAACGCTCTCATCAGCCCAATTGAAATATTAGCCTTTCTACCATAGTAACTGACAGACACATCAAGACACCTTTCCTGGGGGAACAGACAGGCCAGGCATTCTTTTGTTTCTGGGTCTTTGCACCTGCTGCCAACTAACTGGAGATGTCATTTCATCTCCTTGTCCTTCTGGCAAACTTCTCCTCCTCCATCCGTTAAGTGTGACTCTTCCATGAGGCTTTCCCGCTCGCTTCAGGCACATCTGCTGCCTTCCCTTCTGGGTCCTAGTGTGCCTTGTGCTTACTTGCCAACACATGGTATATGTAGTTGTCTTTGTTGCTATCTGCCCTCTCAACCACAACCTCTGTGAGGACAGATCTTGAATTTTTATTTTTGTTTCCCTAGCACCCAGCACCATACCTGGCATTAAGAAAGGAAAATATTTATTGATTCACTAGAGTAAACCTGACAAAAATTAATGTCCCATATTCAATGCTCCACGAGTTTTCTTGTTTGTAAGAGTTTCTATGCATTTACACTACGCTGACAACCACACTGTAGGCTGGGCTGGGATTCAGAGTCATAACCATAAACATAAAATTACTTCCTTCCTTAAGAGTGAGCAAAGGGCTATAAATCACCGGCAACAGGAACTTACACAATAATTTCCCTCTAAGGCCTTAACTGCTATTTTTTAAAAATCTTAAAAGAATCCCATGATTTGTCTACTTTGCAAAAGCACACAAGAATCAATCGTTTTAATCACCTCAACCATTCCAACCAAACAAAAACTTCCTATTTTCTTTCCATGAAATAGAAAACTGGAACACCAATATTAACCTCAAAACTAGCCACCCTGAAATGGTTCTGAAGGCCTTTACTAGCCATCACTTCATTCATTCTATTAATTACTTTATTTTGGATCTAAATCAGCAACCTCTAGAGCGATGTGCCTTATGAAAGAAAGTGAGGTGCCTTATGAAAGAAACTGCAAAGTGCCTTTTTTTGTGTTTATTCATAGAAGGAGAAAACAGGGTACAAGGAAGACCTATCTCATGATGAAAGGGACACAGGTGCTTATTGATCAACATCTGAATAAACAGCTATTATTTCCCTGACTCTCCCATCTTTATTTGGTATCCTATATAATAAAAGGCTAATATGCAAATTGATAAGAAAACAAACTCAGACATATCATAATTCCATATATTTACTAATTGACAAAATAATAAATCTATGACAACGGAAGTATAACAATAGGGATAGAAGGGAGTTCTGTGGAAAATTAAGTATCAGGAGGAAAGTATTAAGTAGGAATTGTATTACCCCAGAAGACATGTTGAAGTCTTAACCCACAGTATTTTTGATATCTTTAGAAATGGGGTCGTGCAGACATAATTAATTAAGATGAAGTTACACTGGAGTAGGGTGGGCACTTAATCCAATATGACTGGTGTCCTTATAAGAAAAAAGAGACACAGAGACAGAAGAAACACACAGGGCGAAGGCAGCCATGTGATGATGGAAGCAAAGATTAGAGCAATGCCTCCACAAGCCAAGGAACAGCCAGAACTGCCAGCATCCCCGGGAGCTGAGAGAGGGCAGGAACCTCTCCTCAGCAGGTTTCCGAGGAGGCGTGGCTTTGCCAGATCTTGGTTTTGGACTGCTCACCAATGTCTCATTGCTTCCAGCTCCCAGTTGTGGTGCTTTATTACCCCAGCTCTAGGAAATAATGAAGTGGGCAAGACGTGTCTACTCAACTGGAAATGACGAGAACATGGCGTGGTGCAGTCATTATGACGTAGACTCCTTCCCTGTGGGCTCAGTGGCTGTCGGGGCTGAGGTGAGTGGACTAGATGATGGGGAGACGCTGGGTTGGCAGCTGAGAACAGCAGCACAGACGGGCCTTTCTGCTTGTTTTAATTTCATCATTATTTAAAATGAAGGACTCAAAAAAGGAAGAGAACTTAAACATCATCTAGCTTTTCTCAACTGTGTTCCTGCCACCAGAACACTGGCCAACAGATGCAACACTTTTTACTCCTGTGTACAGCTTCCAAGGAGTTGGCTCAACCTGTCTTCTCTTCCCAATTTAGAGAGCATACAGGCTGCAGGAGAATGAAAGGGTGTTAATCCATTCTAATTCATATTACAGTTACTCTATCACTAGACACAAATGACCTGCAATACCTCACACCTCCTTGAAGAAGAGTGCTCTGGCCAGCCAGCTTAAAGAAGCTTCCTGTCACTATCACCTCACAAGTCTTCCTTCCACTTATTAGTCCCCTTGGTCATCTGTTTACTTGTCTATGATCTGTGTCCCTGCTCAGCAGCTCCAGGACTGCCTGGTCTAGTAGGAAGAGAAGTAAAGAGTCAGTTACGGCACAGCATACTATTAAAAATGCCATGAGTACATGGCAGAGGGTGGGGTGAATGGTGATGGAGAGGTGAGACTCAAACCTAAATGAGGCGATAGGAAAAAAGGGTCTCAGAGGAAGTGACAGCTAGGCTGAGACCTGAAAGAGGAACTGGAAGAATAACTAAAAATATCATCTCTGGCTTGATGGTACTCATGAAGGAGAGTGTTAGAACAAAGCAGAATGAGAAGATTTTCCAAAAATGTTCCTTCACATTCAAACCATACCTTTTTATTTAGTACTCTTGATGTCTTCTTAGAGTACACGTCTGTAGCTTCCAAGAACTTGTAATATAACTATCCTATATAATAAAAGCCTAATATGCACATTGTCCCCTCAATCGGGAGTTCGACTGCTCACTATGACGTGCAATGACCACCAGGGGGTAGCACGGAACATGGTGGGCATCAGCAACGTGGTGCTGGCAGCGGGCGGCAGTGGAGGCACTGCAGGCCCCGAGGGGCTCCAATGAGAGCGGACTGTGGCAGATGGTGGAGCAGGTGAGCAGGTGGCACCAGGCCAAGACAGGTGCAAGTGGGGCCCGAATGCCCAGCTGATCACCCTGCAGACAGTGACTAGCAGCAGTGGCTGGGGGCCCAATGACTCAGGCGGAGGGGGCGCGCAAGAGGGCCTGGGGACCCAGGTGCTGCCCAGGGCCCAGAGGTCAGCTGGGACCTGCCCTTCCACGCCAGACGCTCGGCCAGGCCTAGGGACCGTACCTGTACACGAATTTCGTGCACTGGGCCTCTAGGAACTTAAATAAAGGAACAAAGGGCCCTAATCGTCTCTAGAATGTCAAGACTTGCATAGCAGGTACTTGAAAAATAATGTTCTTTCATTCAGTGTTATATGTTATAATGTTGATGAGATGAACTTAACTTGTTTATATCAATTAGCCTATGGTAAACCTGGTTTCAGTACACACACAGTTTTTGCTTAAAGTCACAGAACCTTTCCACAATGTTAAGTGAGGACTTACTGTACATGTGGTAAAATCAAAATCTGCTGCACAAATTTTTATCTTCCAGAAAAAAAGGGTAATTTTTCCTTCACACTGCAACTGTGTCTAGGTGCTGACTTTTTTTAAATCCAAGTGATTCTGGCTGTTTGCAGCATCATTTTTCACTAAAAAACTGCTTTGATGTTTATAATCTATTATTTAAACATTAAATCGATTTATAAAGGTAAAAATGTGGCTTTAATAATTTGCAGTTGTGGCTTCTATGTTTCAGATGGTAACCATCTCAAGACAGACCACCATCAGAGCAGAATCTGGAGGAGAGATGAGGGGGGAGGACCAGGAAGCTCATG
>NW_006290631.1:1528329-1533803 GCF_000327345.1 Myotis davidii | reverse complement strand
AAATACTTGTACACAATTACTCAAGAGAAGTGAAAAGTGATGTTCCATAAGATTTTCTATACAAATGATTATAGCCATTTTATGCATAACTGCCCCTAAATGAAAACAATTCGAATGTCCTTCAACTGGTAAATGGATAAATAAAACTGTGTTATCTATACAATGGACTACTACTCTGTAATAAAAAAGGAACAATACACACAACAATATGAATAAATTTCTAGACTCAAAAGACTACGTATTATATGATTTCATCTACGTGACAATCTGGAAAAGAAAAGAACTACAGGAATAGACTGGGGCTCAGATGGCTGGAAGGGAGTGACCACAGAGTTGCAGGGGACTCTTCAGGGAGATGAAACTTTCTTTATTGTGGCTATGATGGTAATACACAACTACATGTGTTTATCAATCCAAAGAACTCACACTGAAGAGGGAAATGTTCTGTATATAATAAAGCAAAATTCTTAACTGTCCTAAAAAATTAAAAATGCTCCTCACCTATGGTGAAACATTAGCCTGCACTACTCAAATAAAACAACTGTATTCAAGGGAAGAAGAAAATGAGGTTAAAAGTCTAAACTTAATTCTATACATTCTGTTCAAACACCGACCATTTGTCTTAGTAAAAACCGCTAATATCAAGCCCTTTATAACCTTTGCACACTTTTACACTTTCTTATTCCATGCCATCATCAAAAATTTCTTACTACCCTCAAAACAGTACTACCACCAGATATAAGGCAACAAAATGAAGTGTTTCCTGCAATGACAGAAATGTGACTTCTCACCCAAAATAAACTATACTAAAGTGAAGATAAGTTATCAAGAAAAGCTTACCACACCCTAAGCACTACAGCAATAGCTCATTCCACATCAATATGTGTATTGGCCCAAAACAAACAAAAGGCTTATTAGTGCAGCATTATTTCTAGAGGTCTTAATGGAAGTTGGAGGAAATAGTCAATGAAACACTAAATATTTAATTCAAAACACTCATTACACTTGGTTTGGTAGCCCGAGACACACTCCTTATAATTAATAAAACAGATTGTCGCCATAAGAATCTATGTTGTTAGATAAAATTCTGTAGAAGGCAGGGAACAATCGAGAAATAACAGGACCAAGTTGAAAAACTCAATACCTACAAGTAGAAATACACATAAGGCAAAATAGAACGTTTATACATTACAAATATAGTAGTTCCCCATCTTCTGTTCCAAGATCCCCAGTAGATGCCTGAAATTGCGGATAGTACTAAACCCTATGTACACTATTTTTTATCTATATGTGCATACCTATGGTAAAGTTTAATTTGTAAATTAGCCACAGTAAGTTTTATGCATAAATTTTATTAGATAATAAAGTAGCTATAATAAAAGTTATATGAATGTGGTCTCTCTCTCAAAATACCTCATTGTACATGATGAGATGAAGTGAGGTGAACGTAAGCACAGTTTTGTACATGATGCAGCTACTAGTGACTACTGGGCAGGTAGCATAGACAGTGTGGCCATGCTGGACAGAGGGATGACTCACGTCCCAGGTGGGGCGGAGCAGGATAGGGTGAGACTTCATCACGCTACCGAGAATGGCATGCCATTTAAAACATGAATTGTTTATTCCTAAAATTTTCCATTTTATATTTTCAGACCACAGTTGACTGTGGATAAGGGACACTACTGTATGAGAATGCGCAGTTGAAAAAACTAAATGAACCCTCTTAATTTATTTTTAAAAACTGACTTCACTAATGATACTGAAATAATGCTATGATTCTAATGTATAATGCCCATCTTTTAGATATAAAATCTTAGAATAATACACTGCCTGCCTTTTGAAAAGCTCGAGAAACATGAAGATCAACCTCACTATGTCATCATTACGAAAGTGTTTTCTAATTTTCACTTTAGTTATTCATGAAGGCATATATATATGCATATATTTAAAGCAGTGGAATCCTTTCTTCAAATGAAATCTGATGTGAAAGTGCAACATGTAAAACAGGTAACAGCAGAGCAGAGCTGCTCTGGGAGGAGTGTGATGGCCTGAGAGCCCTGCTGCTCCTGCAGTCATCACCAAGTTGAACAAGAGACCTGCAGGAGAACCCAACAAAAATCAATCATAGAATCTTGGACTTGGGAGAGACCTGATTGAATGCTTCACCCACCTCTTCTATGGAGCCTCCAAAGGCCTGCAGCCACTGTTGAATGGCTTCAGTTATGTTAGCCCTTCCCCAGGTTAAGGGGAAATGTAGGTCGTAGTTACACTGTTCTTCATGAAACACTGAAATACAGGAAATAGCTACCACACCCCTTTTATTCATTAGCATCAGCACGCCATTTTGCAGAACAGCAGGGCGGGGTGAATCTATTTGTATCTGTCCTTTGAGTTAGTGGCAGTGTAGACCCAACTCTAATGACGTCAACAGCCATTAAAATGTCTCTCACTGTACTAGCACGTCCAGAATGGAAAGTTACCAGAAGAACCTAGGTCAGAGTCTTGAAGAGGCCATATCAGCACACCTAAAACTGACCCTGTCTGTACCTGACTTTACTTCCGCTAACAGGAAAGGAACGAGGCTGCAGACCAGAAAACTTCAGAAGCAAACACTCACTGCTACAAGAGTAAAGCTTCTATAACAGGCAGGTCTACATTCTTTTCTAAATTCTTCTTCCTTGCCAGCCCATTCATGTTTTTCAGTTACACCTGTGATTTTCCTATTCCCCTACCTATATCTGTCGAAATGTTATTCATCCTTGAAGATCTCGATTAAATGCCACGAACTTCATCTAGGCCTCCATTTTATCCTAAGTTAGACTTACGCCCCCTTCCACCTTCCTATAGTACTTGGTACAGTGTATCCCTTTCTGTCTTATATTACAGGAGACCACATAGGAGGTCTACTGGGCTGAGGATGAATTTCTTATTCCTAAACTGCATTTTCACATTTCTTTCAGTAGATAAAGTATTTAGATGTTGTAGGAATTAAATACCTATATAATACAAAAATCTAGTTTCTAGTTCAAATTCAATACAATATCCAAGAATACACTTTTCACAGAAACGTTGATTTTTAAATAGCTTTATGAAATAGCTGATCTCACTCCAAATACCACATTAATAACATTTCAATTCATTCCAAAAATACTAACTAGAATCTAGTCTGTAAAAGGACTGTGCCAGGTACACAAGAATAGCACAAATCAAGGCTAGAAGCTCTCTAGATATAGACACTGTGTGCGCTGGTGTCCAGTTACACTGCTTATTTAAGGATTTCTCTTCAATCTGCCCCTAAGCGCCTTTAATTTGCCTGGAAACCATTTCTGGTCCACTCTACATTACAGCAGTTGTACTACTGTAACCCAACTTGGTCTCTTGTTTTTCAATGATTAGAAAAAAATGCACTTGGTGGGGCAGGGGATGTTGGCTGTCCCCAGTGATCTATTTCGATACTAACAGATGTTGCAGCAGGACACGTGACTGCAGGGAATAAAAACATTTCTCAGCTCCCAACACTGCTAAATGTGGCCTCGGGACTAAGCTCTCACTTACTAGATTTAAGTATCCCTTGGCAGCCTCTGGAAACCTTCCTTAAGAGTCACTGGGTGCCTCACCTCGCCTTTTATTCTTATCTCCTGTGGCTTGAACTCAGATGCTGAAGGCGACCTTAACAAGGAAGATCGTGGAGGTACAGTGAAAGGAGTTTATCCGAAAATGCCCATGCCCTAATCCCTGCAACCTGTGAATACGTTACAAGTCAAAAGGGAATTTGAAGATGTAATTAAGACTAAAGATCTTAAAATAGGGAGATTATCCTAAACTACCCAGATTTGCACAATCTAATCACATGAGCCCTAAGAGCAGAGAACTTCCGCTGGCTGGAGTCGGAGATAAGTGGCAAAAGAATCCATCAGAGAGATTCCAAGCATCTGACGTGCCACTGGGCTTTGGGATGTAGGAGCCCATGTGCGAGGGTGAGAGAGAGGCTTCTAGGAGCTAAGAGCAGCCCCCAGCTGTGTGCCCGGCAACAGGGACCTAAGTTCTACCATCACATGGAACTAGATAAGCCAACAACATGAGCCTGGAAGCAGATTCTTCCCACAGTGTCCTGGTTAGAGCCCAGCAGGTCGACAATTTGCATGTTGGACTTGTGAAACCTGGAGCAGGGAAACCACATGAACCTCGCCGGATTTCTGACTACGAAACTGTGAGGTGACAGATTGTGTTGTTTTAGGCAGTTACGTCTATGGAAACTTGTTACAGCAGCCGAAGGAAACTAATGCAGACTTCCTGGAGCAGAGCCTCCTTCTCAGCCCTCGAAGGCCTGCAGTGGACTTTTACTTGGAGAACAATAACAGTTCTTTCTTCTTTAAACTACTAGGGTTCTCAGTGACTCCAAGGTGAACCTAAATTTTGCTGATAACTTGATGAAATCATTTTTATTATCAACACCGAAAGAATAACAGAGGTTAAAGTAAAATATTAAGCTGTGAACACTTTTTATACATGTGTAATGATATTAGACAGCCTTTAATAACGTTTGTTTTCCTTTCATTTATTTATTTAATTTTATTTTAATTTTCAATTATAGTTTATATTCAACATTATTTCTTATTAGTTTCAGGTTAATAAGGTTTATGTTCACTTTTTCAGTTGCAACAGAGAAATCATGTGTTGTCTCAAACTTCATAACAATTAATATATGACCCAATTATATGAAAGTCTAAAACAAGGGGAATAAGATTATATTACTGCCAGTGTCTAGACAAGTCAGGGTTAGTAATTGCTTATGGAATAAAATAAGGTCAATATACATCAGCAAAATAGTTGCAAGTGGTTTGGTAAGAAAAGCACAATTTCAAGTATGTACTATATCACTGTGAAAGAAAAAAATTACTTATGGCTTGGAAAAATGCTCAAATCCTGCAATTACCACAAAATCCCCTTTTCGTATTGAAACACTAGAGGCCTGGTGCACGGCATTTGTGCACTGGGGGCGGGGTGGGGGTGGGTCCCTTAGCCCAGCCTGCGCTCTCTCGCAGTCTGGGACCCATTGGGGGATGTCCGCCTGCCGTCTCAGGCCCACTCTCTGCTGGCAGTTGGACATCCCCCAAAGAGTCCTGCACTGCTGCGGAGGCGAGAGAGGCTCCCACCACCGCTGCTGCACTTGCCAGCCATGAGCCTGGCTTCTGGCTGAGCGGCACTCCCCCTGTGGGAATGCACTGATCACTAGGGGGCAGCTCCTGCATCATAGCTATTGCCGTGCCATAGCCACAAGATGGTGGCGCCTAGACCCCTCAGCCCCGCCAGGGCAGCAGGCACACAGCTGCTCCACATGCTTGCCTCCAGAGACCCCAGTTCCCTCAGCCCCCCAACTGCCAAGGGCCAGCCCGAGGTGCAGGAAAGCCTCAGATGGCGGCTGCCCAGCCACCCGGGGCCACCTGAGGCTCAGGTAATCAGGGCTGGCTGAA
>NW_006290631.1:1495947-1528260 GCF_000327345.1 Myotis davidii | reverse complement strand
GCTGAAGCTTGTGCTGCTGGCAGTGCCAGTAGCAGAGGTGTGATGGGGCATCGCCTTCCCCTGATCGCAGGGTCGCCTCCCACCCCTGAGGGCTCCCGGACTGTGAGAGGGGGCAGGCCGGGCTGAGGGACCTCCCGTCCAGTGCATGAATTTTCATGCACCAGGCCTCTAGTATATGCATATGTGCAAACAACTTATCTGTCTAAATACATGGCTTTATCAATTTTATTAAGTGAGTTCAATGACTTTCTGAAGCCATCATGTTATATAAATAGCTCTCAATACAGGTGATACATATGCATGCACACATGTGCACACACACACATACATATATACATGAAAAGGCTTATAAAACTCTATATATGCTATAGACCAGGGGTGGGCAAACTTTTTGACTCGAGGGCCACAATGGACCGGAGGGCCGGAACAAAAGCATGGATGGAGTGTTTGTGTGAACTAATATAAATTCAAAGTAAACATCATTACATAAAAGGGTACGGTCTTTTTTTTTTTTTTTTTAGTTTTACTCATTTCAAACGGGCCGGATCCGGCCCGCGGGCTGTAGTTTGCCCACGGCTGCTATAGACTATTCTTATTGAAACATATACACATGTATCTGAATAGAAAGTCACCTGGAAGTATATATACTACGATATTACTCAAAAAATTACTTGAAGTGGGCACTATGGTTGTCTTTAAGCTTGTATATATTTTCTGTAATGAATCTGTGCTGCTTTGGTTTTTAATGAAATCATTTCTGCATAATCATTTACTCTACAAATTTTTTAAATATATTTATTGATTTCAGAGAGGAAAGAAGAGCGAGATAGAAACAACAATGATGAGAGAGAATCCTTGATTGGCTGCCTCCTGCAAACCCCCTACTGGGATCGAGGCTGCAACCCAGGCATATGCCCTTGACTGGAATCGAACCTGTGACTTTTCAGTCCATAGGCCAACACTCTATCAACTGAGCCAAATCGGCTAGGTCTACAAATATTTTTTGTACCAGGCATTGCTATAGGTACTTGGGACACATTTGTGAATGATACAAAGATCCCTGACCCTTTGGTGCTCACATGATCTTCAAAGAGAAACATATGCAGTACAGTGGAAATTCTTGCTTTCCTCTCACCCCATAACCATCTGTATCACTTTTTGTGTGTTTCTTTCCATAGTTTTACATGTAAATAAGGACAAATGCAAATATATATTTATCCCCTTACTTACACTACTCAGATATAAAACATACTGTTCTGTGCCTTGCTGTTTTCATGTAAGTATCTTGAAAAGCCTTCTATCCCTTGCTCTTTTTTTATAGCTGCACCCTGTCCATTGTATGTATATCATGTTTATTTAAATAAGTCTATCAATAGATACTCGAGTTGTTTCTAATGACTATTTGCTATTATTAACAAACACTGCCAAAATAAATCTGCACACTGTCATTTTGCACAAATGCAGGCATGACTTTTGGGTCATGGATTTAAAATGTGGATAGATATTGCCACATTGTTCTTTAAGGACGTGTACCAATCTACACGCCCACAGGCAAAGTCTGAGCGTCTCTATTTCCACATAACCATATGTAACACACAGACGGATTTTTCTAATCTGATAGGAGGGGAAATGGTATCTCAGTGTAGTTTTACATTGTATTTTTCATATTAGAGTGAAATTGAACATTTTAAAATACATTTAAGGGCTACTTGATACCCTTTATGTCACTTTAGAAATTCTGAACTTTGTGAACACATTTTTAGGCAAATTGGTTACTACCTTCGGGGTGTTTACAGGCAGCTATGGGCCTGGCTTGAATTCAGTTAGGTATTATTTTTTCTTCTTTTGAATAAATGCCAGGAAAGTGGATAATCAGGATTAAACTATGGGGACAAAACAGAGTCTTATCAGTTCCCCTAAGCCTAGCACCGGGCCTGGTGCACCTTAGGTATACAATACAATGTTTGCTTAAAAACAAAAAAAAAGGGGCACCCGAAAGATGTTTTCTTTGGAAGTTTATAGTGCAACAGCACCCCCAAGGGGAGCTTCAGCTAAAGCTCCCCCCACCCCAATCAAATTTCCTCCAGCCAGATCTCTAAGCCATGGCACATTCATTAGTCAGAGCGAAGACAGCGTG
The DNA here is from genome assembly GCF_000327345.1 of Myotis davidii. Lineage (NCBI taxonomy): Eukaryota > Metazoa > Chordata > Mammalia > Chiroptera > Vespertilionidae > Myotis > Myotis davidii. The sequence continues at coordinate 1,526,123 of NW_006290631.1, read as the reverse complement.
ATTGCTGTATAAATGCCACTTGCAAACGGTCTCCAAGCTCTGCCTTCCAAATGGAACGCTGCCCCTAACCTCTCTTGTATAGAACTGGGGATGCCGTTGTCAGGGTGGACACTGGGTCAGTCACACTGCCACAGGGTAACACAGCCCTACATTTTCTCAGCCCAAAGACAAGACCTGGCCAGTATCAACCACTCAGTGACCAGCAAGTGCAGCAACACAGGCATTCGCAGGGCAGAACTCTGTCCACTTGTTACAGGTAAAGACACCGTTATTGGGAAGTGGGCATTTCCTTCTGAACAAAAGAAACTGAATACAGACAGGAGTCATGAAAGAGAACTTTTATGTCACATGTAAATTAAACACAAGAAAGACAGCATTTGAACAGATTCAGCTGGATTTTCTATTTTGAATAGAAATCTAGGTGTTTATCTTAAGCCTAGAATTTTAGAATGAAAGTATTGTCCATACAGGGTAATAACTTCTGACACAACTTAGCAGTCTTTGATAGTCTTGTGGCAACTAGTACCCAAAGATGGCTACAAACGAACCAAGCCTCCCGTGTACCACATTTCCTTTTGTGGTCCCTTTCTCTTGAATCTGGGCTGGTCCTGTGACCTGATTTTGACCAATAAAATGTGGTAAAAGCAATGGCCTGGGATGGCTGAGCTAGGTCATAAGAAACAGTTTCTGTCACTCTTGGATGTCCTTCTTGGGAGCATCCCTCATGGGGACTCAACTGACAGCTGGTATCAACTGTCATGAGGCTGGTCACACAGGACATCGACCCCGCTGCTGTCTGACTGCGAGCATGTGAGAGACCTCCAGTGGCTACCACTAAGGTAAGCAATCAATCCACAGCACCGTGAGAGATCATTATAAATCGCTGCTTTAAGCCACTAAGTTTTGGGGTGGCCTGTCACACAGCAATAGACAACCAGAACAAATTTGTTTTATAGCCACACCCAGGCAAGACGAGCAATAAACTTCTAAGACAATTTAGTAACATGCCCAGCTTATGACTTTAAAAGATAAAGACCATGTGCTCTTATAGGGAGTAAACATTATTTATATATTCTATATATCCCCTTTCTCTTCCAACCCCTGATAATTATGTTCTCAATAAATATTTATTAAATGGAAGCATGAATAATACAAACATACCTGACTATTGATTATATTGATGGAAGGAAGTAAGGGTATAATTAATTCAGAAATAGTAGCTATTTAAAAGTATATACCCAATCCCCTAACCAGGCATTACAGCAGTGATAATGATTCTAATCTCAGGGACCAGTTAGACTCTTAAAAAAAATTGAGGAGCCCAAAGAACTTTTTAATATATGGATTAAAACTATAAACATTGTCTATAGTAGAAATAAAACTGAGAAAATCTAAAATACTTCTTAATTCATTTAAACATACTAATGAACATCACATGTTAACATAAGTAATACTTAATGAGAAATAACTCCTTTCCAAAACAAAACTAAATATGTCAGACAAGTAGCATTATTTTCTGTTTCTGCAATCTTTATACTGTCTGGCTTAACAGAAAACAGATCCTCAGTCCTTCTTAAGTCAATCTTGTTTTAGTTGAAGGACATGAGGAAAATGTAGCCCCAACAATATATATACTTAGAAAAGGAAGTGTTTTAATGCCCTTTACAGAAAATTGTAGATCTTCTTTGACAGTAGAAAAAAACTCAAGTGCTAGTTTCTTAGTTAAAATGTGGAACTGGAAACCCTCTTTCAGTCTGTTGCATTAAGATCCTTTGGTCTAGTTTGTGCTTTGTATGAATCTTTTCACCCATGCCTAATTTTGTAACTTCGTGCTTTAGTCACTTGAAAAATATTGGTTTGCTGAATTAAGAGTTATAAAGATCTTCCAAATGTTGACATACTTGCATTGGTCACCATACACGATCCAAAATATCCCACACTTAGTAATGTCTTTATCAATCTCATCGCAAAAGTCTTCAATTATTGGGAAGACATCAAACTCATGGTGCCAATACACATTTTTTTAAAATTCTAATTTGCTTATAAGTTCCAATTTTACCATTGGCAACTAACACTAGTTGTTGTTTTCTTTGAAGTGATACGTTCATGTTATTTTCAAGAAAATGTCTGCCAAGTCTCGATAACCACAGACTGTCATGCCACTCTTTCTTTACATAAAATGGTACTCCAAAAAAGGGGCTAGTCCAGCCCACAGCTCAACTGCACACGTGCTTTTTCTCAAGACAATCACTGTAGTTTAAGATGTAGTGGCAGTGCTTTCTATGAACTTCCAGTTTTATCACACAAAATATTAAAGGTTAAGATTTATTATAACTAATCATTTTCACTATTTCATCAAGAATATCTTTTTTTTTTTCCCATCAAGAACATTCTTAAACCAAAGTGGCTTTTTTCACTGCAGAAAATGGTTGCAGAAAATACAGTTCGGCGCCATGGCCTTGATTTATGCTAAGGGACCAGCAATTTTACCCCAACTTTGCTTTTACAACACTGTTGCAAATGTCAGCACATGAAAATGACATATGTCTTATTATAAAAGTAGCTTAAACCCCATGGAACCTCTGTGGTCTGAGGAGCGCACATAGAGAACCTTGCATTGGTGAGATCCAAGAAGACTGAAAACTCTACTCAGTGGACACTCCACTCGCTTGTAACTGAGAATTTGAGTTTAAAGTGGCTGGCATCTGTTTATCTTTGTCACCATTTATCAATGTCAGGTCTGCCATAAGGAGAAGACTTAAGAGGATACTCCTATTTTATAAAAGAAGGATCTGAGGCATATTAAATGAATAAACACGCTACATGCTTGGAACACTCATTAACATTTTTGATATGGAGTATTTATTTACCTACCTTTTCAGCAGCTACCTTTCCCCACTACCCTTTTCTCTCTCCTCAGGGAGTGTTCTCTCTTCCCTTGTTTGTCCCTGTCCCTGGTACATCTGATTCCGTGTATATTTACATTGGACAAGTGAATCATTTCAAATCTCTTTACCTTTCTGTTTACTCCCAGTTCTCCTGTGACCACACCTTTGTTTGTCTTGGGAAAGGTGCCTTGTACAGAGACGTGGAGCAAGCACAATGCATCAGGAAGGTAACACCTTTATTCAAGTCACTTCATTCTCTTCTCTGGCCTCAGCATTTGATAACATATCAGGTATCACAATTCTGTAAAACTGGCGGGGGTGGGGCGCCCACGCCTCTTCTCTCTTTTGTTCTGGAAAGAACTGCACACAGGAGCTGGGAGACAGCGCACTTGACTGGTCCCATGACAAGTCTAGGTTTCAGTATTTCCACATGTACAATGTGCACACTTGCCTTTGATGTTCCTTAAGGTCCTTCCAAACCTATCATTTAATGATTTGTGTTTAAAACGAAAATATCCTGGTTACGTCAACGCCACTCAGAAACACACGTTCAGGCTGCATCAACGACCGTGACACCTGAGCAGGAGATGCGTTATGCCACGTGGACAGAGCCGTGACGCCTCCTCCGATACCTAATCCAGCGCATTAGCAAGTGGGACAGAGGCCGAGAGCAGTATCACCCTGCTACCCAAACGACAGAGGCACAGGTTTTCTAACTGGCACCAGAAACGCACTAGGCAGAGACAATTCCCCACAGGTCTTCCGTGTTTCTGCATGTCCTGGGAGCAGAGGCACTCACAGCGTTATGTTCTAAACTCTCTGTTCATGAACGCTGCTAAACAGACGTAGAAAGCAGAGACAGTGTCTCCCTCTAGAGCAGAGGGCAGTTTGCTCTCAAATACAGTTAAGATGCTTCAATGCAAAACAAAGGTTGGGCAGATTTGCTTAAAGTTATTATGTGAGTGGGGTTCCCTAAGCTCAGGGTTTCTCTCCTGTAATGCAACCCACTGCACCTGCAGGTGCCAACTCGCCCTGACCACACTGCCCCGTGGGCCCGAGAAACTGCAGGAGAAAATGATGACACCCTGGCTCCTGCTGCTGCTGTGAGTAATAACTGTCCTTCGTCTCTGACCCAGAAATCTTGGGGCTCTACCAGGATCCACAAAACTGTGGGCGTCTAATGTGACAGCCTGAGAGTAGGGGAAAGTCTCAAGCTATTGAGAAGGAATGGAGGCTTAATCATTCCTGTCTATCTCGATAGTTAGACATTTTCCATTGGAAACTTCAACTTTCATCTGGGAGTCTTAGATATGACCTTAATACAATTTCTTAAGAAAAAGTTAAACTAAAAAGCAAGTCATGTCAGGTTTTTCTGAAAAATGCAGCTACCTTCAAAGTACCACTGACTGTAGGAAGTGAAGGAAGCCAGATTTTTAAGGCAAAACATCCCTCCTTCCTTTCTTGGCTCCTGCTATGCCAAGATCAAACAAGGACCAGCCACGACCAAAGGGAAACTGGAACTTCCTTCTGCCTGTGCATCCAGCAAGAACAAGTTAATGCTATCTTGCAAAAGTAAATCGCATACATCTGATTGAAGTACCTAATTGCAAAGCCAGTTTAAAATAAGTATTGACACTGCAAAACCCTTGCTCCGTGGTTGAGCACTGACCCATGAACCAGGAGGTCACGGTTCAATTCCCATTCAGGGCACCTGCCCGGGTTGCGGGCTCGATCCCCAGTGGCGGGGCGTGCAGGAGGCAGTTGATCAATGATTCTCTCTCATTATTGAGGTTTCTCTTTCTCTCTCCTTTCCTCTCTGAAATCAATAAAAAATATATTTAAAAACAACAACAACAAAACAAATGGTCTTTCTGTGATTCCATGGGCCATTCTAAAAGATCGATATTTGTCCAAAACAGAGGCACCACCACCCAGAGAGGAACAAACACCTGTGTTTTGTAGTCCTCAGGAAAACGCTGGGTGAACAGCGTGTATCATTCCCGTGCAGAACAGAACAGGGCAGCGCACAGGAACCGCCAGCCTGGGGCGAGACAGGGCAAGTGCACAGCACGGAACCTGGTTAAAATCTAAGAGCATGTCTTCACCACTGGTGGCTGTTCATGCGAGAACAGGTGAATGCATAAGTCATGGAATGAATAATTTTTAAATTCTTAAATTACATAATTGGATTTTACAAAAAACCATACTATGCTTATAAAAAGTTTCATTCAAAATCTATGTTTTATATTATTTTATTCTTGAGGTTTGAAAAACCAGGAAGCTTTCAATAACATCTTACATTGACATTAAATTCTCTAGCTTAAAAAAGCATCAGGTATCTGCAGAAGGTGGCCAGAGGCGAATCAGCTTACGTGAAGTCTCAGAACTAAGCTTAAAATCCCAGATGCCAGCCCATCTTCTAAGAATAAGTCACTACGCATTTATTAGCGGTCTACTGTGACCCTAAATGGTTTTCCTCACTGGTTAGTGCATCAGCCCTCAGACTGAAGGGTCTTGGGTTCGATTCCAGTCAAGGGCACCTATCTTGGTTGCAGGCTCAATCTCGGGAGGCAACCAATAGAGAGGATGTGTCTCTCTCACACATCAGTGTTTCTCTCTCTGTGTCTCTCCTTTTCCCTTCCACTCTCTCTAAAAATCAATGGAAAAAATATCCTAGGGTGAGGATTAACAACAACAAAAATGTCTATTGGGTGTCTGATAGCTAATCTGTCTGTAAAGCAATGCAAAGAATTATATAAGACAAGTCTTTTATCTCCAGTAATTACTATATTGCTTAAACAATAAGACTTGAACCTTCAGGCCAGGCCAGTGTGCCACAAAGTCAAGATTCTGAAGTTCTCTCTCCTCCACACCAGCCGCTGACAGAAGCAGGTCGCCACAGCTATGTTTTCTAACATGTGACTTTCTCCTTTCCTGATCTGCTCCCCTGCTCCTGACCCAGGAACTAGCCCTGGGCCGGAATGAGAGACTGAGGGCTGATTGTTACAAAGAGATGAACAGGGCCCCTGGGTTCTTTCTCTTTCTAATATGAAGAGGAAAGTATGAAGTGACTGTGCTAGCAGCAGCTGGGTCTAAAGTTAGAACGTCTAGGAGCTGGGGGTGGGTGGAGTGGGACAGAGTGGGGACTTGACCATTGCAGATTCAAGATAAAACAGAATAGAGAGGATGAAACTGGCGGGGAAAACCCTACAGAAAGAGAGGTGATACCAGGAACTGGCTCAGCTTTTTTCTAATTCCAGACCACATTTGTCCAGATGCAGGAGTGCAGCTGTGCAGAGCAGGGAACTGTACCCACGCAGTAAGGACAGAGCAGTGAGTAGAAATAGTAATTGAAGATGAAGAGCACTCTAAGCCTAAGGCAAGGTTCCTCCGCCTCAGCACTAGTGACATTTTGGGCTAGACAGCTATTTGTTGTCCTGTGTATTCTAAGATGTTTAGCAACATCCCTGGCCTCTACCCACTAGATGTCAGTAGCAACCTCCTCCCCTGCTGTAGCAATAACAACAGAAACAATACATAAAAAAGTGCTCCAGACACTGCCAATGCCCCCTGGGGACAAAATCACCCACAGTGGAGAGCTTCTGCTCTCAGGAGGTTGACTTTAAACCTGCCAGCAACGGGAAGGCATTTAATGATTTTAAGCACAGGGAGCAGTAAGATCAGACATGTTTTTCAAAAGAATGCAGCAATACGGAGGTCGACTGTGGAGGGACAAGAAGGAAGGCAGAAGCACCAGCAGACAAATGACAGTTTGGTGACCATCATGAACACGTGAACCAAGACAGCAAGAGTGGAGATAGAAAAGAGAGTATTAAAGCAAATTACAATGGTAGAGTTAGACAGGATTCCAGGGCACAATTGGACATAGCGTTTGAGGGGAAGGGAGAAATGGTAGGAAATTACTTGGTTTCTGGTTTGGCAATTTAGGTGGCTGCAGTGAGGGTCATTACTTAGGATAGGAAATTTAAAAGGAAGAACGTGTTTAAAAAATAAGTGTAGTTTTAAACAGAATAAAAGTCTGAGTTAAGTGTTGGATATCCAGACAATGAGGTTAGTAGATTTAGGGTTCAGCTAGCCAACAGTTACAGTACGCGCTATGTGTCAGGCCCTTTACAAGTATTAACTCACTTAATCCTCACCATATCCACTGAGATAAGATAGTAACTGCTATCACCAACCTTACAGATGGGGAAACTGCTGCCTGGAGAAGGCAAGGAACTTCTCTAAGATTCCACAGCTAGCAGGTTTTGGAGCTGGCATCCAAACTCAAGTCTGTGCTCTGAACCACTATACTCTACTGCCTGCCTCCGGAGACAGAGAGAAAGATCAGGATTATTTTATACAAGTGCATAGAGATGAAGCTATAGGCATATATGTGAACTCCCAGGAAAAATGAGCAGAGAGAAAACAACAATTTAGGATGAAAGATTAAAGAAAGTATCTGTTAAGCCAAATGTGAGGGAGGAGCTAGAGGAAGGAGCCAGAGGAGAAGTCTTAAGGGCAGAGAGTAATGATATCCTTGTAACCCACGCAATCCCTTACACACAGTCTACTTTTTATAAATGTTTTTACTTGAATTAATAAGCCTCGTCCCAAATAATATCAAATATCCATGCTTATAGTGTATTCTGAATCTTCATAGATGAGCAAAACCTAAAGCATGTTTGTGATTTTTCTAGAATACCAAATTTGTAGAAGACATGTTGTCATTAAATATAAAACAGTAGCTTAGACACCATCTGAAATCATTCCTTACATTTATATCCAGCTAAAAAGGTTTTTGAAAGCTTTATTCACATCCTATTTTCTCAGCAATGAAGCATGTTACTGTTTTGCATTTTGGTAAAGATCACATGAAATATTGGCTCTTCTAAGTGTTGCAACTGGCAGATACAAAACTGTACAGTCGCTTCCTGAAAGAGGATTTAGAAAATGTCTATGGAAATTGATGCCTTCTCACTTGAAGGAGTCACTAGAGCATCTGGTGAATTGGTTTGCACTGCTATGATAAATCTGTGCATTAAACAGTGTTTGTTATGCATCCGTTCCGTATCATACTTTACAGTTCTGTACCCTAAGCACAAACATTTAGTACAGAATGAGTTTCCTCACGATGCAAAAAAGCTGGGCCCCATTTCCAATTCGAGACAAGTGTTTTCTAAGAAATAAATCTTGATTTCCAAGCCCAAATTCAAAATGCTTTCCAAAGTTTAATATACAAATCATGTGGGGATTCTGTGAGAATGAAGATCTGATTCAGGGTGTGAAGCTGGTGGACATGCTTTTCTAACAGGAAATCACCGTCCTGGGTGATGCGGATGCTCTGGTCCTCACTCTGCACCGCTGCGGCCCCTGGACCAGCGCTGGTAGCACAGGGCACGGCACAGAACTGCACGCCCCTCTGTGCCACACAGGGCATGCTAACATCATCTCTGCTGCAAATGATGACTCTAGACGTTTACATTAAATTATTTCTTTTAAATCATTTACGATTCATTCATTCACATTTTTTATTCTGTTGCCTTCTTTCCTCTCTATTGCTTTCATTATCCTAAGCTGTGATCTGACGGTGAAGGCCTCAGCTGGTTCTTTGAGGTTTCTCTCCTATAATCCCTGTATAGGCTGAATGGGGCAGGTTATTGTCTAAATATGAACCATGCTCTCCCCCGCACACCTCTTGTTTTGGTTTGGTTTGCTGTGGTTGATGCTTTCCTCTCTCAGGCCATCTCTCTCTGTTTACTTTGCCTAATTTCTCAGTGAGATGTGATCTCACTACTCCCTGAACAACCAACCATTCACCACAGGAACTTTTCTTTCATTTTAACGTTTATGACAGTCTGTTGTATATAATATACGTTGGTGCTTGTCATATCTCCACTACTCAAGTACTAGCTACCCGTGGGCAGGAAATTTTATAACGAAATACAACTCCATTAAAATTAAGTCAAAGCTCTACTCCTTACTGATGCTAAACGTGATCAAAATATTCCCAAATCACAAATCTAAATTAGGGCTTTTATTTCTCCAAAATGATGGGTTTTCCACTTTAGTCATCCCACATAGAAAACTGGGCACAGTGCTTTATTTGCATTTTTTCCAACTCTTATACCTAGAAAATTTTTATTTAATCTTGCTTCATATATTTTATAAGAATTTAAGTTCTAAACCAGCTCATCTGGCGTTTTCATACTGAACAGGCCAAACGTCCACATTCTAGCCCCTGCATCTGTGAGTATGTTACTTTACATGGCAAAGGGGCTTGCAGTGATGATTCAGTTAAGGACCTTGAGATGGTAGATTATCCTGGGTTATTTGGGTAGGGCCTAGGCAATAACAAGAATCCTCAAAGTGGAAGAGGAGATGTGAGGGGATGTGAGGAGGACTCAACAACCTACTGTTGGGGCCTTGCAGATGGCGGAAGGGGTCATGAGCCAAGGAATGTGGGCAGCTTCTAGCACCTGGAAAGGGCGAGGGAACATTCTCCTCTAGAGCAACCAGAAAGGGTTGCAGCCCTACTGACACCCTGATTTAGCCCAGTGAACCCGTGTTGAACTGCTAATACAGAATGATATAACAAATTTGTGTTGTTTTAAGTCACTACTTTGTGGCAGCAATAGGAAAATAATATGCTATCAAAAGAAACTATATGGTATAAAAACTATACGGTATACCAATATGCTATAAAAAGAATTCTACAGGACACACACAGGTAACTCCTCAGAAGGGAGGTGTGATGCTCTACAAAAAGCTCAACAAAGATGTTCATTAAAATGCAGTTTGCATTACCAAGAAATATGCCTCTGTCTCTTAAAGAGCTAGTTTAGCCTTAGCCGGTTTGGCTCAGTGGATAGAGCATCGTCCTGTGGACTGAAGGGTCCCGGGTTCGATTCCGGTCAAGTGCACATCCCCGGGTTGCAGGCTCCTTACCTAGTAGGGGGTGTGAAGGAGGCAGCCGATCAATGATTCTCTCTCATCATTGATGTTTCTATCTCTCTCTCCCTTTCCCTTCCTCTCTGAAATCAATAAAAAAATATATATTTTTTTAAAAGCTAATATACAAAGCTTAAAACCAGATTTATAAAATGGTTGAAAGTAAATACAATTAACTTTGATTGAAAAGTTAGGTTAGTAACAGAGAAGAACAAGGTATTTTCAACCAAACAGGTGATAAAAATGAAGTGTGATGATTTGATACTCTTACAGGTAACATTTTAAAAGGAAACATCATCCTATCCTTTTCCATAGGACAGCCAGAAAATAAAAATCAGGATTTCTTTTAAAGCTCATATTTACCTGATGATCCTCTGGGCAGCATACTGATGGAGGGAACGGAACTGGGCTGACATATTTGCTAAAGCTGCCAAACAATTTGTGTGAAGGTACTTGTCCTGTCAGAAAACAGCAAGTTGAAAACATTCATCAAGTCTTCTCTGTGTTGTAAGCAAGGCTAATTAGAAGCAAATGTAAACTTGATTTTCATTGATTGTTGAAAGCTCAGGTCCACAATCCCTTTTCCCTAATTCCAAAAACCGATAAAGCACTGAAAGTTCAAAGTGTTTTCACCACGCATTTGGAAGCAACATCTGGCAAAGAGTATAGGCTATTTGTGGTCCTCATTACCCTGCCCTGGTGAATACTGGAGTATTCTGCTGCAGAAACATTAATGTTTAATTACAGTGTGCTGCTCCAGAACCTAATGGCTACATATAGTAAGCATCTGCTCTATAATTATCTTTCTAAAATCAAAACATTCTCCATTCTAACACACATCTGGCTCCTAGCATTTCAGATAGAAGATTCTGAACATGTACCTACGTTAGCCCACAGAGGAAATAATTGAAAACAGGTCAGTAAACTTGACCATGTCTCTGAGTTATGAATTCTGTACATGGCTTCTCTATTGACCGGGACTGAAATTTGCCCCCAGGTACTGCAAGTACAATCCAGTGGAAATTTTCTCTTTACTCTTTAAAAGTGTTCTTTCTTCTATTTTCCCCCCAACTGAATTCATTTTTGTTCTACTTATATCTTCTTAGTTTGCTGTTGTTTTTAAAAGGCAAATAGTTTTATCAGTCCAGCAAAGATGTACAGCATCTTTTATTTAAATGTGTTCCACTGCTTGTTTTTGATTTCATGTAAAATGTCTCTAATCATGCAGTCTATTAAATATTAAGAAACAGATACTACATATAGTACCTTGAGATCATGTAATACAGTGACTATAAGCTGATCTGTATTTTTCTACTGTGCTTCATGAGAACATTGGCACTCTCAAAATTGAGAGTGCTTTCAACTATAGTCTTAATCGCACCATATACATACAGATAATAGAGCAGCTCTGGAATACTTACTCTTGTCCTTGTCATGTTGTACTGAATGGTTCTTATTACGACCAGTATTAGGAGACTCCCCAGTGAAATTTCTGTTAAAACCCGTTCTGAATACCAAGTAATATTTTTTAATATCTGTAATGGGGAAGAAAAGTTTAAGTTAACCTGACTGACTTAGGAAAAAAGGACTGTCCATGTCTATATAATTTCGGATAAGCCGTGGCTATGCTCTGAGTTAAACAGAATATACTAGTAAAAGTGTATTGTGAGACTTTGAGTTCAGGATAGCCAAACTGTGCTGATATGTTTACATCTCCTTCCCCCTTGCTTCTTAAATATAAAAGAAAGAAAAAAACCAGGTCTGGAAGACAGGAGGTTATCATTAGTAGACAAACAGGAGGCATGGCACCTAGGACAGGACTGAGAGAAAAACAGTCAGAGCTCAGCAGTCTGAAAGTGAACATAAGAAAACCAAGGAGGCTCTCGAGAAGTAGAGCTCTCCCAACCGCAGAACGCTCCATGCTGTGTTCAGGGGAAGGCCAGGAATGCAAACAGCCACGATCTTCCAGAACAGATGTCCCTGTGTTCTGTTCTGTCTACTCAGAGCAGGCAGCTCACCTCCAGGCCTCGGTAAGCAAGAACTGTTTTCTAATTTAAATTGGCACAGTTTCACTGTAGATTTGTAACATGGGTATCAGAGAGAGAGAGAAAATGGGTAGACACGGGATGCTCTATTTTTCACGAAAACCTAGTACTTCCATATAAACTGCCAGTTAACAAAAATAGTCACAGGATGTGAAGTACAGCATAGAGAATATAGTCAGTAATCTATAGATATAAAAGCCTAAGCAACCAGCCAACCGGCCCTATGACACGCACTGACCACTGGGGGCAGACGCTCAACACAGGAGCTGCAGAGCGACAGAAACTTTGCAGAGTGCCCTCTTGCACTCCAGGACCTCTCGGGGGATGTCAGACTGCCGGTTTCGGTTTGATCCCCACAGGCCAGGCCGAAGGACCCCTGCGGGCCACCTTCTAATTAATTTACTTTCAATGTGCATGAATCCATGCACTGGGCCTCTAGTATTGTAATAACTATGTATGGTGCAGGGGGTTCTAGACTTCTCTCATGGAGATCACTTTATAAGGTATTTAAGTATCTAATCATTGCTGTAAATCTGAAACTAACATAATATTGCATCAACTATAATTGAAAAATAAAATTTAAAAAAACCTACTACTTCTTTCTATATGTTTTAACACTATGTCTATATATTACACGGACACAAACATTTTCAATGTTATAAAGAAAATACCAAAAAGGGAGATAAAATCAATTTGGGAATGTAATTCACCAGCAAGACTAACATTTAAAGATTAAAATTATATTACACTGTCTTTTTTTCTGTTTAAATTTATCATGAATTTTATACATAATTGATTTTAGAGAGGAAGGGAGAGAAATAGGGAGATAGAAACATCAATGATGAGAGAGAATTATTGATCGGCTGCCTCCTGCATGCCCCCGACTGGGGATCAAACCCAAAACCCTGGCATCTGCCCTGACAAAGAATCGAACCATGAGCTCCTGGTTCATGGGTTCATGCTCAAGCACTGAGCCATGCCTGCTGGGCATATTACACTGCCCTTTAAAAAAATAAAACAACTGATTTCTCAGTCTTCTTCCCTTTATTCCATATTCTTTCACTCATTCTGTATACAGAGAGCAAACCTGTTGGACAATTTCTGTCTCTACTGAAAAGTGGACATAAAATGAAGAAGAAAAATGAACCCACTGGCAACAAAAACACTTGCCTCAATTACTAAAGAAACCATCTTGAGAGCTTTTTTAATAGTCTACTAGTCTTCCAGTCATTCAGGAAAAAACAAACACCATTTGATAAATGGTTCACAGATGACTTCTAAGTCAGGTTCTCTCAGAAACAGCACCAGAGGGAAAAGAAGGAAGAAATGCTAAGCCTCAGTGAAACGTCTGAAACTCTAACTCTGATCGAAGTGATGGGGACTTACCACTTCGTGAATGGACCTATTGAAGCCATCATCTTCTGTAAGGATCAACAATATTATAAGCGCCATATACACGTGGTGTGAGTTTCTTTCTTCAACATGATACAGAATCTCAAGAATTGGTAAAACCTAGGGGATAGAAATTTCACTTTACTACTTCTATCACATTATTATAAGACCAATGTCTTAAACTTTTATACTTTTATTATCTACCCTTTGCTTAACTTCATAGTTACATTTTTCTTTAGAGAAAAAGACACACAAACCCGTCTCTGACTGAAAGGACTTTCCACATGAATAGCTAAGACACCAGCAGAAGAAATCACCACCGAGTTGCTTCTGCTGACACATGAAGGGTGGGTTTGCAGAGACCACGGAGGCTCCCAGTCAGCACGGACCTGAACAGAGGCAGGTCTGCCCCCAGCCTACTAAGAGCTTACACACAATAGAGTATTCTCAGGAACACTGTCATGTGTTGAGCACTGCCTTCCCAATAACAGTGACTGTAAAATAAAAGAATTGCTACCCGACAAACATCACATCAGCACAACAAATTTTCTACCCATAACATGTCTTCTCATCGTAGCTTCAACAAGTATTTACTATTGAAGAAAGGGAAAGGACAGATAGAGACACCAGATGGACATTATCAAAGTAATCTATGCCAGAAACGTAAAAACAACAAACAAATGGAGAAACCCTACCCCACCCTCCCAAGTAAAAACAAAACCTTTTAACTTTTCATTGGTGTATATCATATATAGACAACTGCTCCTGCATCATTTAAAAAAAAAGATCTTAGAGAAAGGCAGGGAGAGAGCGACAGAGAGAAACAGTTGGTTGCCTCCCACACGTGCACCAACTGGGGCTCATACCCATAACCTGGGTATGTGCCCTGACTGGGAATCGAACCCGCCACCTTTTGGTGTACAGGATGACACTCCACCCAACTGAGCCACACTGGCCAGGTCATCCCTGCATCATACCAACCTCTATACCACAGAACTTTCCAGAACAGGTGATGTCACAGGCTTTCTGCTTATTGTTATCATTTCCCTTAGGATACATCTTACTCAGAATTATCTGTCCTCATAACCTACCCATCAGTAAACAGACCTTCTCACTATAAGTTTTCACTCACACCCGATTTTGCTATTTAAGCCAATGTTTTTCACATATAGGTATGGAGATAGGTTCTTTCATTATGTTTTCTGTCCTCACTATCATTTTGACATAGGATATGCTCTTCAAATGAATTTTAATATCCCACACCACTCAGTATTTTATCTTTAACACTGAAAAAAAAAAAGGCTACCAAATGCCTCGTGAATCCTGCTGTCAACCTGTCAAAACCAGTGCAGAGGGGACATCCCTTTGGCTGCCAGCAGTGGGCGGCTGGTAAAGACCTAATGGACAGGGAAGCTGTGGTGCTACTGCCTTCTCCGCTCTGTGGTGCCATCTCTACGTGCTCTGTCTCCTACACTGCCAAGCTCACACCTTTGCCTATCAGGTGACATCTCCCCGTTGGTTTCTCAACCATCACCTTGTAGCAACCAAGCAAATACACTGCCCCTCTGGGGAAAAGAAATTATTCTTCAAAATACTATAAAATAAAAATAAAGCATGAAATGTTTAGCATGATACTTACAAGATTTTCCATATCTGTGCGAGCCAACATGTATGTTCTAATATTACTATTCTGATGGAGCAATGTATACAATAGGAGAGTTGCCTGATCAGACGTCTGCTGCTCACAGAGAGTCGTGTACAAACTGTTAAAATTAATCTGGAAAGCATGTGGAATTGACGAGGGGAAAGGACTGTTATCTGGAATACAGAAAACAGAAAAAATTTTAAATATTTCATCAGTATTTTCTAGACTATGCCCTTTATAAATAATAAAAGCCCACTCATGTATACGATTCAATTCCCATTAATTTTATATGTTGCTATCTTTCAGATTCAAATTTCAATTTATATTTAAAATTCTACTTAAAAAATAACTAAATGTAAAACAATACGGAGGTGATAACACTGTATTGTATAACTGAAATTTTCTGAGAGTAGAACTAAAACAGTCTCTCTCTCTCTCTCACACACACACACACACACACAAAGAATAAAAAAACACTGGACCAATTTATTTCTCTGTAGTATCTAAGCATCTTTCCAATGGTTATGTGCATGATCCCTTATTTAATCCAGGCAACAACCATGTCATTGCTCGTACCAGTTTTACAAAGGATGAAATAGAAGCTCAGAGGGATTAAGTACATTTTCTAAGATTAGCCCTGAGTAAAAAACAGATCAATTAGCTTCTATTGTTTTCACGACATAAAACTGCTTCTTTAATAATAGCAATAATTCAGGGAGTCAGTAGTGTGACAGATGCTCATTGAATTCTTATAAAAACCTTAAGCTATAGAGATTATAACCTCTGCTTCATGAATAAAGAAGCTAGTATGTAACAAATAAAGACTGGGCTATGAAGCCAGGTCAGTCTAACTCTGAAGCCAATGTTCTGGATCAGCGTACTGCACAGTCTCGGAAAGATGACCATCTCAGGAAGGTTCAAGCCCAAGTAGTAACATCTGGCCAGAGCAGCACAAGTAACAATAGTAGAGATACCACAAAATGGACACTTGCTTTGTTGTAAAATCTGAGCTAATCATTTAAAAACCTTACCTTGCTTGGTACTTATACAAATACTATTAGTCACATTATCTTCATTTTACAGACAAAGCCACTGACGCTTACTGACATTAAGCAAACTGTGAAAGGCCTCGCAAATCTGAAGTGACCATAGAAAATACTATTAGATACGTGAGCTTTCACTCCTAATCTATCAAATTATTAGAGACTTCCTATTCCCCGGTAAATAATAATACCAGAATTAGCAAAGCCACAACTAACTGGCACACTCATCCACTGTCTATAAGAAGCATGTTAGAAAAGTTCTGTGAAGGAACAAGGCAAAGTGCATCAGAAACCTTAAAAATTCCTATCTAATGACTGTACTTTTCACCCATCTCAATGATGTGAATGTTGGGATACATATCAATAATCTAGCCTACCATATTTATCTTGCTTTTAGAGTATAACCTTTTGATAAGAGAGTACTGTTTCAACATATAACTTTCTACCTATGCTCTATCTACCACATGGTTTGGCAAACTACAGCCCACCAGTTGTTTGGAAATAAAGTTTTATTGGAACCAGTCATGCACATTCACTTATGTATTATCTGTGCCTGCTTTGTGCTGTGATGGCAGAGTTAAGAGGTGGTGACAGAGACCACATGGCCATGCAAAGCCATCTGCCCCTTTGAAGAAAAAGTTTGCTCAGTTCTGTTCTAATTTTTAGTTCTATAAAACTCTAAATAGACTTTGAGTGAACACTGTCAAACAACCTATCATTTAGAGTTTTGTTAGGTTTATGTTCATCCCTAACAGGTAGGATAGATGAATCCAAATTAAGCACTTGCTGGCCGGGTTATCTCGGAAAGAAATGCAAATTTAAACGCATATAAGGAAGCACAGCCCTCATCTAAAATTTACCTGACTTTTCTGAGAATACAGGCAGGAAAATCCAAGCTATTCTCATCATTATCAGTATGAAAATATACTGGTCTGTCATCTCCACAACTATAAGGCAATAAACAATACGGGGTGAACAGCACCCTCTTCCCTCATTAGAAAGCATACTCAGAGAACCCCCACGAACCTTGTGTGTTCTTGAAGGATATGATGGCCTGTCGGTAGGGGTTGGGGGCATCTGCAGCGTCTGTCAGGTTGGCCAGCACCAGCAGGAGCAGGAGGCTCTGGTTGGCCAGCGGGGAAGAAAGTGCCTGCGTGGTGGCCGCTTTGCTGCCCACGCCGCCCAGGGTGAAGACAGTCCAGAGTCCAGCTTGAGAAGAAAACATCCAGGTAAGATGCACTGAGACAGGTAAGGTGACTATATTCCTTGCAACAATCCATACTTTTCCATTTTTAAAAGTTTGAAATAACACTCTTTTTTTTTTTATTATGAAAGTAAAACAAGTCCATTATTTGAAAATTCCCACATTGCTCAAGGATATAAGGTTTTTAAAGACTATCATTCCCAATTCCACTGCCACTTCCCATAGATAACCATCATTAAGTTTCTAATATATCCCTCCATATTTTTCTTTATATACCCAAACATATTCACATTTATAAGAAAACTAGAGGCCCGGTGCATGAAATTCGTGAACTTGGGGTGGGACGGGGGGAGGGTGTCCCCCAGCCTGGCCTGTGCCGTCTCACAGTGTGGGAGTCCCACGATCAATTGCCCCAAAGAGGTAGGCCCCGTCCACCCATCCAGGGTTTCTCGATGGATTGCCCCAAAGAGGTAGGCTGGAGCCGGGGGTCTCGCCGCTGTGCCACACAGAGCCGCAGGACCCCCAGGCCTTGCCGCGCGAGCCGTGGGACCCGCCTCCATGCTGTGCACGCAGCGTCAAGCCCCTGCCCACCCACACACGCCCACAGCCTCCTGGTGATCGCTTGTTGCGGCGTGAGGGCGTCATGGCGTGAGGGCGTGACGACCACATAGGCTTTTATTAATAGGATTTCATGTACAACCTTATGCACATATACCTGAAAACCTAAGCAAAATATTAAAATATCTAGGAAAATACAATATCAAAATTGACCAAAAAGACAAAAACCTGAATTGGCAAATAATCTTAGAAGAGTGAAAAATGAACTCAAAGAGCTAACCCTAAAAACAAACCACGTCCAGCTATTTTAACAAATAAGTCTAACAAACCCTCAAAGTACACATAATTCTCATCTATACATATAAAACCCTAAGCGAGATAGCCTAAATCAAACAAAAGGAGATAAAATTTTGTAGAAAAATTTGTTAAAAAGAATGAAAACATCACGGTCAAGAAGGTTTTGTCTCTGAAATGCAAGAATCGTTCACCATTAAAGAAAACAACTTATAAATTTGTTTCTCTTCATTTAAAAAAGATGGAAGAAAAGATGGTCATCTCAAGAGATGCCAATTTTTTTAAAATTCAACTTAAAACCTATTCTTAATTTAATGAAAGAGAATTCTTACAACTAGAAAAGGAAAAAAAAACTTCTTAGTTTGTCTACCTAATCAGAAATTCACAGAAATGCCAATTAGAAAGGACATATGCACCCCCATGTTCATAGCAGCACAATTCACCATAGCTAAGATTTGGAAACAGCCTAAGTGCCCATCAGTAGATGAGTGGATTAAAAAACTGTGGTACATCTATACAATGAATACTACACTGCAGTAAAAAATAATTCTTACCATTTGCAACAAACAGCATGGATGGAACTGGAGAGCATTATGCTAAGTGAAATAAGCCAGTCAGAGGAAGATAAATATCACATGATCTCACTCATTTGTGGAATATAATGAACAACATAAACTGATGAACAAAAACAGATCCAGAGACAGAGAAGCATTGATCAGACTGTCAAACCTCAGAAGGAAGGTAGGGGAGGGTGGGGTAAGGGGGAGAGATCAACCAAAGGACTTATATGCAAGCATATAGGCCTAACCAATGGACACAGACAATATGGGGGTGAGGGCATGAGTAGGGGGAATGGGGGTTAATGTGGGGATAAAGACACATATGTAATAACTTAATAAAAAAATTTTTTAAAAAGAAATTCACAATGGTCAAACATTAGAATTCCGTTAATATCACCAACATCCATACTGTACTACTGGAAGACTAAGCAAAAGATATTAAGGAAAGAAAAACAAAGACAGGAAAAAACTTAATTTTTTATAAGCAATCTGTGCACTATCCAATACAGTAGCCACTAGCCACTGTGGGCTGTTCTGGGAACTTGAAATGTGGCTATATAGTCTAAACCTCATTGTGCTTTAAGTATTAAAATACACATGGAGTTCCAAAGACTTAATACAAAAAAAAGTAAAAATCTATCACTAATTTTTAAATATTGATTACATGTTGATATGATAATATTTTGTTGGAAATATTGCATTAAAGTGTATTGTTAAAGTAAATTCTGTCTGGTTTTTTTTCACTGTTTTTTAATATGACTTCTGGAAAATTAGAATTACATATGTGGTTTGCATCTATGGGTCACATTATATTTCTACTGCACAGAGATGTTCTAGAACATCAAGAGACTCAACTGACACTATTAGAATAGATTTTGGTACCACTCTATGACCCCCAAAAAATCAACTTACAAAAAAATCAAAAGTCTTTCTATAAATGAGCAATAATTATCAAGTCCAATCACAACAGCAACAAATCCAATAAAATATTAAAGAATAAACACAAAAGAAATGTGGGAAACCTTTAAGTAGACAACCATAGAACTCGACTAAAGGTCATATGAGACCTGAATTAGTATAAAGATACAACATATTTCCAGACAAAAAGACTCAATAATGTAAAACTGCCCTCAAGTTAATCTAAAATTCAGTATAACCACTATCAAAATATCAAGAGAAATTTATGTAATATTTTGTAATACAGTGTAAATAAAATACTGTTGGGTGTGAAAATACATAAGAAAAAAATTTTTGAGAAGGACTAACTTCGTAAGGAATGCTCCTGGTCAAATAGCAAAGTTTTTATAAAGCTATAGTCATTTACAAGTATGATACTGACAGGAGAGTAGACAAATAATTCAGTGGAAATGAGTACAGAACAGAACTATATGTGTTTGAGAATTAACCTTATGATACAGATAATATTCCATTATCAGTAAAAAAAAAAATCTGTAACTGTCTTTGGGACAATAGAATTTAATCATTGCCCCAATATATATTTTGAAATGTTTTTACTGATTTTTTTAGAGAGAGAGGAAGGCAGAGGATGGAGAGATAGAAGCACCAATGATAAGAGAGAAACATCTTTCGGCTGCTTCCTGCATGCCCCTACTAGGGGATCAAGCCTGCAACCCGGGCATGTGCCCTGACTGGGAATCAAACCAGCAACCTCTTGGTTCATGGGTCGAAGCTCAACTACTGAGCAACACTGGCTGGACTCCCCACTATTTAACTATAGAAGTATGTGTATAAACCTTGAGTTGAGAAAGCCTTTTCTTATGCAAATTACAAAATTCAAAAAGAATTAAATACTCTGTAATGAATTATAAACAAGAATAGAGGAGAAAACATTTGTAACATATAAACAGAAAAGAATATTTATTTTTTAAGAGACTTCCTGCAAATTAATAAGAAAACTAAGAATTCAAACTAAAAATAGGTAATAAAAGTCCAAAGCAATAAAAAGAGAAAATTAGTTAATTAATAGGACAATGACATCATCCATGAGGACAGAAAATTTTAAAACACCCAGTGTTGTTAAAGGTATAGAAAACTACCAATAGTGAGAGGTCAAAGTTGTACAGAATTTTTGGAAGATGTTTGGCAGTTCTCATTAAAATAAAAAATGCACATCCCCATCAACCCAGCAATTTTGTCCTTATACTAGAGAACACTTGAACAGACACACAAAGATTCAAGTACAGGAATAGTTACTGTAACTTGTTTATAACTGTCAGATAATGAAAACAATGTGGGTGTTCACCGAGAGCTATGGTTAATCCACTCTATGGAATACAATATAAAGAGGTAGATATCTATGTACTAACCAGGAAATGTCACTAAGGTATATTGTTAAGTAAAAAAAGAAGAAAGCTGCAGAAAAATTGAAGTTAATAATTTTTAAATCACTCACTAAAATCATATGTGTGTGTGTTTTAAAAACAGGAAGAACCAAGTGTACATCATACTGATAAGAAAAATTACCTCTGGCATGAAATTCAAGGACTTTTGCTTTATTTGTATAGTTAAATATTTTGCAATAAAAATATGCTAATTCCATTTAGTTCCTTAAAAATAAGTGTAAAATAGCTCTGGCTGGTTATGGCTCAGTTGGTTGGAGCATCGCCCCATATACGGGGTGGGTTCAATCCCCAGTCCAGGTGCAAACAGGAGGCAACAAATCGTGTTTCTCTCTCACATTGATGTCTCTCTCTCACTCTCCCTTCCTCTCTCTAAAAGGAATAAAACACCCCTGAGGATTAAAAAAAAAAAAGTAAAATAAAATTAATTGAATACAGACTCAATCAGCACATAATTATGTAAAATATGGAAAAACCTCATCAGTATATCACTTACTGAAAAGGCAAATCCCCAAATATAAATATATATAATATGCCCCATTTGTGTTTTTTTTAATTGTTAATATACATATCTATGCAAGTAAATGCACCTACAGGTGCCTGGTAGGTATGCTGCTTTGAGACGGATTTATTGTTTATCTTCACATTTAAAAACACTTCCAGTCACTTCCTTCCACTCAGAGTAAGCTCCCTGTCTACCCCAGATCCACCACTGTGTATGAAAAACACAATTAGAAAGTTCAATCTGTAACAAAAATAATCACAAAATGGGTTTTTTAATCCTCTTCATAGCTCTGCATCTTCATTACTAGGAGAAATAAGAGCTGACTGACTACCAATGGACAAATTTCACAAACAAGATTCTGATTCTCTTTTAGCACAACTTCACTCTCCTTTTTTTTTTCCCTTCAAGTTTGTCCAAGAGGGCTGAGAAGCTGCTTATAATACCAGACAAAATAGCATTTTATTGAGAAGCTATCCCCCAGCCCACCCACAAATATAGCCCTCCTTCCTTTCTCTGGTAAATATTATTGCTATGTTGCCTTTCCTTATAGGGAGAAAGGAGGCAGCCTGCCATTGCCTACATTGTAGTTTAAACTGGCCCATAATATTGGACCAGAGTTCTTCCAAAGGCTCATTTCTTTTTGCTGATCCAAGCCTCTGATCTGTGACCCAAGAATCTTAGTGGAATTGCATTTTCCTGTTGGAAAAAAATTAAAAAAAATCTCTCCACCAGAAAAATAAGGGAAAGTTACAGTATATGTTTTTCTGTTCTAAAAACCAAATTAAGGATGGTAACCAAAGTTTTTAAATTGTATTCCTCAGGTCCTCCAAATAAAATCTTAAAATAAAATTCACCTAACTAAAAACTAAAAAGTATGGAAATTAACTAAAAGAAAAATCTGGTGTTGATGATTCAATTTTTTTAAGTACCAACTCAAGACTATTTAACCTTAACAATAAAAATGTGAGGAAGATATAAAATATGACAACTAGCACATCAATACAAATAATAATCCTTGAGGAAAAAAGGAACCCTTGTTCTACAAAATATTGAACTAAAAATAAACACCATTTTATTAAGACAATGAAATTATTGTTTTTTTCATATTACTGAACATGCTACTTGCCAAACTAGAATGAATTTCTTATATCTAACAATTATATTACAAAACACAAATTATATAATCAAAACTATAAAAAATTAAATGATACTATATACATTGTCCTCCATAGCTATAATGGGTCATTATTCTCATATTTGAACCTAAAATATTGTAACAAACCTGACACCATGAAAGAACTAAGGAAAAGCAGGCCAGCTACTACAAATAGGGATGAAAATTCTGCTAGAGACATTTCAATCAACACAGTTAAGGGGCTAAACAGCAGAAAGGGAAGATGAGCATTCAAACAACTACAAAGGGACTTTAATTGCCATAATGACCCAATAAGTACACCTCTTTAAACCAATGCTTTTCCTATGTAAGTTTAGTAAAATAATAAGGGAAGACAGTTCCACCGATACAGATATTAAACATGCATTCCAGGGCAAACATTGTGGCAGAGTCAGCTACCTGGTTCCAATACCATGCTTCTCCCTTTGTTCCTTTTTATTAATAAACACCCTAGGGTTTAAAGCTGGGCAGGACTGCAATTCCCAATCTTTCTCACAGCAAAATATGGCCATGTGACCAAATTCTAACCAATGGGATGTGACTGGGAGTAGCATATGCAAGTTTTCAGTTATATCCTTTAAACAAGGATGTTTTCATGTCTTCACCACTCCCATGGGCTAGAACCGCAGTAAAGAGTAGGAAATAGATTCAATTTTGTGGATGGGACACCACCCAAGGGAATGACAAAATAAGACAGGAGGACTCGGGCCCCTAGATGACCTCAGGAAGCAAACCTGCCCATACCCCTGGCCCAGCTTTAGAATTTTATGTAAGAAAAATGTAACCCTTCTACCTGGTTTAAGCCACTGGTATCTGGTCTCTCAAACCAACATCCTAAATAAAACAATTACATGTTATAAAGTTTCAGAACATTATTGCTTGGTTAGAAACTTTTTAAACAAAGAAGTTTAAAAAATTCTTTGCCCATCATAATTAAGAACTTTTAAAGATAATTGTAGATTAAAATGCTCTTATAAAAAATAACAGAGATCCCATGTACCTTATATCCAGTTTCCTCTAATGGTAACATGTTACAAAACTATAGTATAATATAACAACAAGGATATTGACATTGGCAATCAAAATACAGAATGATTCCATTATCAGTTAAATCATCTGCATGAAAAAATCATTTGTCCAATGATCACTTAACTTCTTTGAAGTTGATTCCTTTCAATGGTCCCAACTGACCTACATTCCAGCCGCAGAGGAAAATTACTGTCGCTAAATATATACTGACTGCCTGTGTTCTTATATACATTCAATTCATAATTTAGTCAGGGCCTGCTACAAACTGGGCAAAATGCAAGAAACTGAATTAGCCACTGACGAACCCAAAGACAACGGTGTCCTATCCTGGACTTATAGTCTAGGGAGAAACAGAGACAAATAAGTAAACAAACTGCAATAAGTTGGAGGGGAAGGAGAATGTTACCTAAATGTCATGATCACCCTTGAAGGAAAAAACCTTTAGAAATCTATCAATGAATAGAACCGACCACTGGTTTATGGACTTTTTTTATAGGTTTACAAGTCAACCAAAGATCCATTCCACTTCCTCCCTTTTTAAAATTTTATTTCATTTCTTTCTTACTTCCTTCCTTACTTGGAAAATCCTTCAAGGTCCAAATTACATCCGTTCATCCTAATAAATCCTAATAAAAGTCACGTATATAAAGCAGAAAGTAAATCTTCTCTCCTCTCACAGCACTTTGGTTACATCTCTCTAGCACTAACCTACCACTGTGTGGCTTTGAATGGACTTATGTTACACTAGAGGCCCGGTGCATGGAATTCGTGCAAGGGGCCCAGCCCTCACAGCCCATCGCAGCCTCGGCCGCCCTCACAGCCCCTTGCAGCCTCGGCTGGCCCTCGCAGCTCTGGCTTTGTCAGGAAGGTAGTCCAGAAGGTTGTCCGGATGGTCGTTCTGCTGTTCGGTCTAATTAGCATATTAGCTCTTTATTACATAGGATTTGCACCAGTCTTCCTGGGAACTCCTTGATGGGAAAGAATTACATCTTTTCATATTTTATATTCCTTGGAGGGATCCAACTTACAAACTTAATTTGTTCCTTTATTTACTTACTTCACTTTCTTACGTCACTTACCAAAGTATATAACAAATAATATAAATTTTATATTTGACATTTTTACAGTATATAAATAAATATAAATTTTACATTGGCTAATTAAAGAAAAAGCATATTATTTTTAAAGTTCTAAACAGAGGTGTCAAAAGTGGCTTTAATCCTATATTATAAATTATACTTTAATGAGGGTACTAGAAGACAGGTACAATATTTTCAGAACCTAGGGCTGCATTGCAAATGGGTGCAATATTTATGAAGGACAATCAGGCAAAGTGCACAAGCATTAAAAATATGCAGATTACTTGGGGCTTGTTTGGGAGGCAGCTGATCAGTATGTCTCTCTCACATCGGTGTTTCTCTCTTCCTCCCTTCCACTATGAAATCAATGAAAGAAAATATCCTCAGGTGAGGATTGAAAAAAAAAGTAGATGACATTTTTTAAAATATATTTTTATTGATTTCAGAGAGGAAGGGATAGGGAAATAGAAAAATCAATGATGAGAGATGTTAACGTAAAAAAACCCATTTGATTGGCTACCTCCTGGGGATCTAGCCTGCAACCCAGGCATGTGCCCTTGACTGGAATCGAACCTGGGACCCTTCAGCCCGCAGGCTGATGCTCTATCCACTCAGCCAAACTGGCTAGGACCAGATGTATGTCTTGGATACTGTTGGTACTAAGAGAGCATCATAGTGTCATGCCCAGCGTGAGCCATTCTCTACCACTGGGCACACATACCAAATGTGTTTCCATAAGACCTTTCACAATGAGCCCTCAATTTTGTTAAGTGTTCTACACTAGAGGCAGAATTTGAAAAGGTGTTAAAGAGAACTCTGGCAAAGGGAGTAAAATGAGTGAGAAAATAAATGGCTAGAATGGAAGAGAATAAGTTACTATTTACAAAACAACTATTTGTTAAAAATAATTATTTGATCAAGAATCCATGTTTTAAGCATTTTATGTAGAACACATTAGTTTGTTACTTAAAGGCCTTTATTGTGTTTTGAGAAAACTAGCTGAATATTTTGGGTTATTGTATACATTATAATTTTTAAAACTTAAAACAATGGTAAATAGGTTCCAGATTAGCATTTTTTTTAGTACAATGTCTAATTTTCATGAATGGATCACTGATCTTAAGTGGTAGGTGTCAGATGGCCAGTTGTTAGGGTTTGACTACAAAGGGACACAAGAAAACTTTTTGGAGTGACGGAATTGTTTAATATCTGGATTATGGTGGTTATTACATGACTGTATTACTTATTAAAACGAAGAGAACTGTATACCACAAAAGGTGAACTCAATGACCTTGACTCCACCCTACCCCTCTCCGATATAATGTTGGCACAGATGTGGAGCAACATAACTCTCATATACTCTAGTGAGAGTGTAAATTGGTGCAAATACTTTGGGAAACAGTATAATTATAACTAGAACAGTTGAATGATTCACATCTAGGATAGAGCAAATCCACTAGTTATTACACTCAACAAAGTGCTTACATTGTGCAAAGACATGCACCGGAATGTACATAGCAGCATTACTTTAATAGCCAAAAGTTGGAAATAAATCAAATATATATTACAGTATAAAGGATAAATAAAAAATGGGTTAGTCTTAAAATGTAATAATATATGATAATATAAAAATGTACAAACTATTCTTTATGCAAAAACATGGATGACTTTCACAAATAAGCAAAAGGAGAAAGACACAAAAGAATGCCTAGCATATAATTCCATTTATATGAAGTTCATCCACAGTGCTAGAATTGGGATAGTGGCCTCCTCTGCAGCTGGGAAGGGAGAGTGAGAAGAATGCTTTCAAAGGGTTTCTGGTGTGCTGGAACTACTTGATCTGACTCTTTTGTATGTTACACTTAAAAATGTTTACCAGTAAGAAAAGGGAAAAAATAGCTCAGCCATGAACCAGAAGGTCACGGTTTGATTCCCAGTCGGATTACATGCCCAGGTTGTGGGCTCAATCCCCGGCAGGGGGGGCGGAGGGGGCGTGCAGGAGTCAGCTGATCAATGATTCTCTCTCATCACTGATGTTTCTATCCTCTCCCTCTGCCTTCTTCTCTCTGAAATCAACAAAAACAAATTAAAAAAAGAAAAGAAAAGCCCTGACCAGTTTGGCTCAGTGGATAGAGCGTCAGCCTGCGGACTAAAGGGTCCCAGGTTTGATTCCGGTTGTGGGCACATCCCCAGTGGGGGGTGTGCAAGAGGCAGCTGATCGATGTTTCTCTCTCATCCATGTTTCTAACTCTATCCTTATCACTTCCTCTCTGTAAAAAAATCAATAAAAAATATTTTTTTAAAAAAAAAAGAAAAAGAAAAAACAGTATGTATCCCTTTTTAAAGTTGATTATGGTGATGATGCTAGGAATATACCATAATGCCCAAAGCAATTATCTTTGATTACTGGAATAAAAGGTGATTTGATTTCTAAAATGAGCATGTAGTAAAAGAAACCTAAAATTTTTTAAAAGTTCACAGGATATCCTGAGAACAGTATTTGTTAAAATAAATATATTAAAATGTTGGTGTAATGAAGGAGCATCATATTTGATGTTGTATCTTTATTTTTATTTTTTTATGTTGTATCTTTATTAAAGGGCAGAGTCCTCAAGTACTCCTTTTTGTGTGTAATCAACAGATGTGTTAAGAAAATGTGCTCTAGCTGGTTTTGCTCAGTGGATAGAGCGTCAGCCTGCGAACTGAAAGGTCCCAGGTTCGATTCCGGTCAAGGGCACCAGATCTCTCTGAAATCAATAAAAGTATATTTTTAAAAAAAAAAAAAGAAAAAAAACATAATAGCTAGTAATTATTTTTGTGATTTTAAAATGAATGTAAAACAGTAAAGTCAGTAAGTAAATAAGTAAATAATAAAATGTAAAACAGTAACATACACAAACCTTGAATGGCCAGTCACACTATAGTGCTAGAAAACGGAAGGCGGCGCGGCGGGGGGGGGGGTGTCACCAACAGATTCACTTTTTACATGTGTTTACATTTAAAGCACTCTTAAAATATCTGATGACTGCAAGTTCCTAAAACAGTTTTGAGTCAAATTCAATTTTCCTAACACAAAACTACATGATATTACTATCCCCATCCTGTGTCCCAAAAGCAATGCTTTTTTAAGCATCTCAAAAAAGAGAAAAAAATACATCATAAAGAACAGAGAAAAATGTTTTAAAATTTCATAGTACAGTATAAGAAATTTTATCCACCTCTGTAGTTTGAAAACTGTCAGAATCTCTGATTTATAAACTGGCATAATATAAGCCATATGGAACTTTTAAAAAATTTTGTTCCTTTAAGAATAGAAAATAAAACTGTTAAAGAAAATTTGAAAAAACCCACTGAAATAATTTAGTATTTTATGAAGATATCTATTTTCAAAAAGAAAAAACAGTGAAAGTTAACAGAATTTACCTGTCTCAGTAAAAATCTAGATTCCCACATTCCTAAAATAGACATTTATGACAATCTAAGATGAATCAAACACTATATTAAAGTGTAAAAGCATAAAGGGAAAAATTAATAAGAAACCTATTATTTTCAGAGATAATCCCATATCATACCCACACACAAAAAAGTTAGGCAAATTAACTATCATCCATAAAATAAGAAAGGGCACTGAGAGCTCAGAAGACAGACAACAGATCACTTCATCCCATCTGTCCCAACGGCAGCCTCGAAAGCCGTGTTTCTCAAAATCACGCACAGACCGCTGAGGAAGCGAGGGCTGGTTCTGCACTATCCTTTTTTAAAACCTTCAGTAATTATGTGTATTAGAAAAATATGTAACTAGCACTTCAATCTCACAATTTCCAAGGATTTACCACTTACTATAAAGATAGAGTAATTATGCTTACAATCTTGGAAAAGAGAAGTAAGTATATTGGAATTCAAGCTACACTCATATAAGACAAAATCATGATGGCTGCATGGGTGTGGTTAAGTTGGAGAAATGCTGCCCTATAGGAAATAAGTCCTATATGGCAGCTCTAAGTATCTGGCAGCGTATATACCCCCACCGGAGTCCCCCTCCTCAAACGAAATAAGCCGTGCCCCACAACGTTCCTCCTTGCTACATGGTCTCTAACCCCTCAGCACTCTGACCACTCCTCACTCTGCTGGCGATGAGGTAACCCCAACAAAACATAAAAGTTAGGTATGTGTGTTGATGATGGAAGAGAAACATAAGTAGCTGTCAACAAGCTTTAACCAGATATAACCAGTTATTCCTTCTTTAGCTGAAGAAATCCAACAATGTAATAAGCCACCCATGTGAAAATGACAGAGCCTTTTTATGTCTAGAATTTTCGTTGCTACTGCAAACACCCAAGCACTCAAAAACAAAGAATAAACTTATTAACTTTAACAATACCAGTAACGAAAAACAATTAATTTAGAATCCACAAATAAAAGTTTCTACTAGAAAAGTCTTAGACAAATTGCCTACATTCGCATTGAAGTTCCACTTGTGAAGAAGTAAATATAAATCAAATAACTGCAGATGTAATAAAGTATGTCGTATAGATGTATTACTCCTTCAGTAACAGTCATTTTTTCCATATACATTTCCAACTGTTACTTTTCTGGGAATTAAAACCTGGCTCCATGCTAGATGGCCACAGATAAAAGAAGCTGTGAGTAACTACCCCGCCCTGGTCGAAAGTGACACAATCAAAAAATGGGCAAAGCACCTCTTAGACATGTTTTTGAAAGAAGACATCTTTTTCAGAGAGGAAGGGAGAGGGAAAAAGAAATAGAAACATCAATGATGAGAGAGAATCATTGACTGGCTGCCTCCTGTACGACTCCCATTGGGGATTGAGCCCGCAACTTGGGCATGTGCCCTGACCAGGAATCGAACCGTGACCTCCTGGTTCATAGGTCGATGCTCAACCACTGAGCCACGCCAGCCAGGCAGAAACTAGAATCTTTGAAATGAGAGGACATACATAAATTCTGGAAAGGGAAGATTCCAAATTAATGATTCCAGAAGGTTCGTAAGACATAAATGATCTGCAAACGAGTTACAGATAGTAAATGTGGGACGTGCAAATACCGTATTTGCCGGCGTATAAGACGACTGGGCGTATAAGACGACCCCCTAACATTTCCACTCAAAATACAGAGTTTGTTATATACTCGCCGTATAAGACTACCCCCTCTTCCGCACACCTTCCACACACCAAATAAAAGGTAAAACAATATCAGATTTGATTTTAACATTTTAATTTATATTCAAATGCTTATGACATGCAGGAAAACTGTCACAAGGCTGTATGTAATCAAACATATACATAAAACAGTGCAAGTTTATTACCGGTAAACATACCGGTAATTCACTAAAGAAAACACACTCTATAGACTGGTACCGTAGATGCTTCTCAGGAACACAGGCAAGCAGCCCACAACCTAGAGGGACTGTCAATGATAGAAGAAAGAT
>NW_006290631.1:1458974-1495666 GCF_000327345.1 Myotis davidii | reverse complement strand
AAAATCGCATAACAGCCGAGCATACACCCAGCAGCGCTGCTGATGCCTGAACGGTATGTGGAATGAAGTGGGCGGGCATCGGGAGGCCACTATGGCACGGGGCAAGCACTATGGGCAGTCTATCTGAAGTGTACCTGGCGTATAAGACGACCCCCAACTTGGAGGCATATTTTTCAGGGCCAAAAAATCGTCTTATACGCCGGCAAATACGGTAAAAGTTAATACTATAGAATGGAATGGCTCAAAGGTATTCATGAAATTGAAAAAATATTCCCAAAGCATTAAATTCAATGAGCAGTTAAATAAACACACACTAACAACAGCTTCCAACATGGGTTATAAAGACTGGCACGGGTACCAGCCTCAGCCCCTCTATCAGGAAATTGTACGTCATGCCAGTAACCAGGGTATTCTGAGAAGAGTGAGGTCACGCCCAGGATAGGAATGGAGGAGGCATTCACGCCTTCTCTTTCAACATAATGAGACATCCTGTGGTTTGCTGTGCTTAATATATGATCTGGGTTTAATTAAACTGACTCTCATAAAAATCTATTTTAAAAAGAATGGAACCATAAAACGTTTTAAACTTTCTGACAAAGAAATCACAGATAGAGAAAACATATATTAAAAATTCAAGTACAAGCAAACAAGACGAAAACCAGCAGGGCTGGCCTTTCTTCTACCTGTGTGGGCTCTTTATTGGCCATTCTGCAAGCGCAAAACAAAGGCAACAGTAATCAGATCTCTGAAGAAAACTGCCTTCCACCCATCGCCAAGGCTCTCTGAAAATATAGTTATACCCACCATTATTAACAATAAACATGGCTCCAAATATATAGTTTCCTGAGACATTAAATGATGACATTATGAAGCCACGGCGATTAGCAAGGCACTTAAAAACTCATCCAGATGTTTATTAATTTTTGTCTTATAAAAAAGATTTTTTAAAATTTTAATTACTTTACAGTTTTCATTTATCTTATCCTTTGGAAAATGTCAATTTGTAAAGGTCTCATAATGTACATAATATATTAGAATAACAATAATTTATAAATCAATTCACTTAAATCAATGGTCTGCTTTAAAAGCGTGTTTCAAATAAAGGAAAAATGATAGAAATAAAAATTTAAAAAGCATGTATCGATGGAATGTATGATTAATAGAGTTTAAAGACCATCATACTCAAGGAACTGTTGGGTGGAGAGGTGACAGAAGTGAAGAAAAGGGAGGGAAAAAAGAGAAGCTTCTGCCATTTAATTATGATCTACAGAAATTATCACATTAAATCTCACCAAGCATTATCTTCATCCACCCAATTTTACAGATAAAGAAATTAAACTCAAAGAGGCTAAACTCCTCTTCACGTGAGAGAGCTAAGCAGAGCTGCTCTGTGTGTAAAGCAGATGCTCTCACCCACTACCCTCACTGCCCCTTTGGCTCCAAAACAACAAAGGGGGCTCTGGCCTGAATTACATGTTTAAAACTTAGCACACATGGGATATTCAGCTCATGGGATGTAACAGGCCTAAGTTCAATCTATTTTGCTGTAAGGAATAGTATTCTGTGGTTTACAATAAGTGTAGTCCCCAATTATTTTGCCATAGTTCTCTCCCACTCTTCACCTTCATCCACAGAATCCTATATAACTTTGTTTTTGCTTTTGCTTGGATTGTTCTATTGGCTCTTCTACTTTCTGTTTGTTCATCTTGGTACTCGATCTGCATTTCCTGATTTCCTCCTAAGGAACCATCTCTCCTAGGCATTCTGCCTCCTTCTTCTGGGGAATAAATATTTACTACATTGTCTCTGGTGGGCATGCTCAGATTCTTCAATAAATTGTTACTACATTTTTTAAAAAAATATATTTTATTTATTTTCCACAGAGAGGAAGGGAGAGAGACAGAGAGCCAGAAACATCGATGAGAGAGAAACATCGATCAGTTGCCCTCTGCACACCCCCAACTGGGGATGCGCCCGCAACCCAGGTACATGCCCCTGACCGGAATCGAATCTGGGACCCCTCAGTCCGCAGGCCGACGCCCCATCCACTGAGCCAAACCGGTTCCGGCAAATAAATTGTTACTACATTTAAGGTGCCCATAATCTAATCTTAAGAGGGGAGACAGGTAGGAATGTCGTTATAATACAACATCCTGTTAGTTTTACAGAGTCCTGTGGGGAAACCGAGGGCTAGCTCTGCTGAGTATTCCAGGAGAGCTTCCCAAAGCTGCCTGTGACCCTGGGAGTAAAAGGAATGACAGGTGTACAGGTGGAGGAGAAAAGCATTGCAGGGCATGCAATGGTAGCAGACGAAGCTGGTCAGGCGTGGGGCAGCCTGTGAGTGCATGACATGAGGGCATGACAGTGCTTCCCAAGGTATGCGCTGCTGCCCGATTCTGAAGGGCCACAAACAGGCCAAGAATTTAATTCCTTTCTCATGTTCTTACAAACACACAATTATAAGGCCTTTACTTTCGCTGTTACGTATAT
Source organism: Myotis davidii (assembly GCF_000327345.1). Taxonomy (NCBI): domain Eukaryota; kingdom Metazoa; phylum Chordata; class Mammalia; order Chiroptera; family Vespertilionidae; genus Myotis; species Myotis davidii. Next base: position 1,493,176 of record NW_006290631.1, on the reverse strand, counting down.
TAACACTGACCTATTAACTTACTAAGTCAGTTATGGGATACTGTATTTGGTTTTCATAAACTTAAGAAAACAATTACTAGAGTTTATAGGACATCCTACCCACTTTCCTATGGGAAAGCCTGGCTGCTCCACCATGCTCGGCTGTGCTGCAAAGTTCTTTGTGCACACAGACACATGACCCACACATGTTTGGAATCCTGGAGTCTGGGAGGATGTTCTGTTATTGAGGCAGTACTCACTTTGTTGTGAATTGGTCATGGTCTTCAACTGATGTATTTCAAGCTTTTTAAGTTACAAATTTTTGTTAACCTAGCTTCAAAATGATCAGTTAAGAAGGTTGTGGGTTCTCTGATTGGCCCTCCAAAATACAGTGATGCATAACTAGTAAGACCACACTACCATACGATGCCCTTCCTCTGCCAGGACAGAACTACCAGCAGGATATAAGAGGGATGGGGTGTTCACAGAGCCCTGAATCCTTCAGATAAGACACTTCCTTTGAGGCCACAAGGCCAAAAGCCTCACCAAGACAAACTGTCAAAGGCTATAATTAGAGCTGATTACCTACCTTCCCCTACAAGATGCTCAGAACTAATCATATTATGCCTTATGTCCCTGTTTACTGGATCAGCAAAGAGACCTAAAGCTCCATCATACCTCGGCTAAATGCCATATGGTTCAGTATGTCCCCTAACACTGGCATGGTCTCCCACTGCTCTTCCCATCCTGACCCTTCAGGAATTTACATGGTTCATCAAAAAAATCCTCTATAGCTGAAACCGGTTTGGCTCAGTGGATGGAGCGTCGGCCTGCGGACTGAAGGGTCCCGGGTTCGATTCCGGTCAAGGGCATGTGCCTCGGTTGCGGCCACATCCCCAGTGGGAGATGTGCAGGAGGCAGCTGATGGATGTTTCTCTCTCATTGATGTTTCTAACTCTCTGTCTCTCTCCCTTCCTCTCTAAAAAATCAATAGAATATATAATTTAAAAAAATCCTCTATATTTTCAAGTTCAACCTCACATATAACTTAAACATTAGAAAACTTCAATGAAAAGGTGTCATAGTTGATCAGATACAGTTGGAAAGAGAATTAGTGAACTGAAGGATAAAGCCGAAGGAATTACCCAGAATGCAGAGAGAGAGAAAGTAATGGAGTTAATTTTAAGAGAGGTTAAGAGGTATGAAGAAGAGAAGAAAAGGTCTAACTTACGTCTGGCCAGAATTTCGTAAGTTAAAAGAAGAAATAACACAACAAAATAAAACTGCAGATCACGAAAACCAGAGATTTAATGATCGCCATCCCCACCACCTCCAAGGTCACAAAACTACAAAGCTTAAATCAGGTTTCAGGCTTTTTGCAAAATATCACATCACTCAGAGAGGAGAGAAAGGAAAATACAGTTTGCTAAGAACTCCACGGGGTTTACATCACGTATATGCTATTCCTCCAATGGGATGCATGAACTCCTGGAGACAGTCCATGATGTGCTAAGAATAAGTAAGGTCAGAAAACAAACATGGTAGTTTTTCCTGGACCATTCATTTCACACAAAGATTTCAAAAAAGTTCAGTCATTGGACTGGCATATAATTCCATTTTAGTAGTTATAAAACAAAAGTGAGTACGTTTACCGAAGTAGAACTTAAATGTGCCTTAATTTGTAACATAAAATATGTGCCAAGTGGCTTCTGACAAATTCCTAGGTGCTTAACGTTATGCAATAAGCCCAAAAATTGGTGCAGCAGAGCCTGCATGTTGCTCCACGATGTTCAAGAGCCAGGCTCCTTTCCCCCCGTTGTTCCACTGTGTACAGTCTCTGTTCCTAAATTTACTCATGGCTAACCCAATCCAGCCATCCTATTTTCATTCAAGGCAGCAGGACTGAGATGAGTACATGCATTCTCTTTAAGAACTCGACCTCTAAGTTTGCCTATACCACTTCTGCTCACATTCCCTTGGCCAAAATATAGACCATACTTGGCTACAAAGGGGACTGAGAAATCTGATCTATGTTTGGCATCCATGTAGTTAGCTAAAACGGAAGAGAGACAAACTAGCAGTCACTGTCATACCACATCCGAATAAATCCTTTGCAATGTCCCCAAAATGTGCCCCTACCTGAGATGATGGAACAGCCAGTTTGCCTTACATACCCTGTCTTTTAAGCCCTTTAACTCAGCTCAGGAAAAACAACTGTGCCCAGATAAACCGGTGAGCTTTATGAACAACATGAGAGCTGGCAGAAGTACTGCTAGTCTTACCATAACACTCTCCCTTTGAATACGAGCAACAGGATGCCTCAAACATGTGCTATTAATCATACAGCCAAAAGGAGGAAGTAAATAACTTGAGTTGTTTTACTGCAAGAATTTGCCTGCTCTCCTAATCTGACCAATTCAGGATCTGAAATTAATAAAAGTAACACCTTGGATTTAAACCGCACCTTTCTTTATTAGGACTCAAACTTTTCAAGCATAGAGTAATACGCTATTTTGTTTTCAAAACATACCCTAATTATAAGATAAAAGATATTATTGGCACATTTTACATGTCTCTTAAATATTTAATTTGCTATATGTGTACATATACATATACACAGGGGCAAGAACTCAAAAAGAATAAGAAAAAAAAGGAAGATTGATTTGTTACAATGGTGGAATTCTAGCTAATCTTATTTTTTAAATTTTCATAACTTCTAATGATCTCTGTGAGATAATGGATCCACATGACATACTATTAAAATTGCATTCTTGGAGACACATTAATGACGTGAAAAATACAAAATAATGTTACATAAGCAAGACAGGATTTTACAGCCCAGCGAACATGGCTCAGTGGTTGAGTGTCAACCTATGAGCCAGGAGGTCACGGTTCCATTCCTGGTCAGGGCACATGCCCAGCTTGAGGGCTTGATCTCCAGTGGGGGCTGGGGGGTGGGGGCGCATGCAGGTGGCAGCCAATCAATTATTCTCTCTCATTGATCTCTCTCTCTTCCTTCCTCTCTGAAATATATATATGAATTTACAAAAAACTATATTGTCATTAGTATCTGGCAGTGTTGTGACTGTAAAAACAGATAAGGGAAATACAAAATCAAGTTGTAAGTCGTTTGAAGTCATTTAAATATCTCTGAGAGGTATGGCCCTGCTGGACAGAAAAAAGATGAAGGAATAGAAAATGCACCCCAGGAGTTCAAAAAACAGAGTTGGAGGAAGTTGGCTCTACCAATGTGAGCTCACGCTATGCATTTTCAAAGGTGGCAGTATCAGCTCCTGGGGCAAAACTTGAAAACTTGATGTGGGAAGGATGAAAAACACTAACTCTTTTTAGGTATAAAGCACAGATATAAACAGTATATATTTGTGACTTGAAATTTTCCTTTGGGAGTGACAATGGCAATGAGGAAAAAATGCTCTAAAAAGGCTCTTTAGGATGGTGATAATAAAGAAAAAGGTTAAGAAACACCAGTCAACAAAAATCACCCTAAAGAATAAACTACTGGGGTAACTCAAAACAAAGTACTGGTTAAACTCAAAAGTAACAAACAAGAGTAAACAAGAAATTCATTTAAATTGCAAACCGAAGACATCTGAAGAATGAAACATACTTCGACGCACTGCTGCCATCCCTGGCAAACTGAGGAGGACAGGTACTTTGCTCCTTATCAAATATTACTATACATGTTCATGATGAGCATGTCCTTGCTTGTCATTAGAGTTTCACCATCTACAGGCGGAACTCTAAACACGGTAGTTTAGATTTGCCTGGCTTTTTGGATATAGGTTTGCCTGTCATTGAACTCTCATATTGTATGTGTTTTCTTGTAACTTGCTGTTTTGACAAAAGGTCGTGTTCTAAGAGTCATCCCGTTTATGTGTGGAGTTGTGATTCCTTTAGCCTGGAAAATGGTCTGATAGCTAGTAAGGCTTCCAATTTGATGAAGTTATGGTTGAGGATGCTAAGGAGGTTGCTGCTCGACCTGTGATTACCCTTTTTAATAACCTAGAAAATTGGGGGTGAGGGAGTTGTTTAATTTTGTAAGCAGAAAGGCTGAAGGAACATGAAACCTATAAGACAAAATATGTAAGATGTTTGTAAAACTAGAGAAATTGATACAAACGAGAGGGGGAAAAGATGAGGCAGGTAAATAAATGGTAACTAGTATTTATTTTCAGCATTTATCATGTTCTAAAAACTTGCTCACTACTTGTCATATTATTTAAATTTCACAAAAGCCCACAGACAGGTGAAGAGAGTCTAAATGCCACTTTTTAAATGAGGAAATTAGGGATCAGCAAAGTTAAATAACTTAATCCAAGTGAAAAGCCCACAGACAGGTAAAGAGAGTCTAAATGCCACTTTTTAAATGAGGAAGTTAGGGATCAGCAAAGTTAAATAACTTAATCCAAGTGACAGCTCATAGGAGGCAGGGCCCGGTTTCCAGCTCAGGCCCATCTGATGCCAAAAGCTGTATTATTTCCAATCCACCCATTCTTTTGCTGGTGAGAATGGCTCTCTGCTTCTCTCCTCCCTTTCTTTGGTCTAGCTAGCCTCTGTCACGTATGGGGCCACGATGGCCTTACGGAAGTGAGTGCACAGGCTGCCCTCTCCTTCCACAGCCACCGAATTTGCTTCAATGGGCCTTCACAGACCAAGGTCTGGCTCACAAAACCTACTAACAAGTAGAAGAGGAGAAAAATGAAGACATTTACCATAATCTTACAAGGAATCATCATTCCATTTTTACAGATGGGGAAAGGCTTCGAGAGGTTACAAAATTTCACAAGCTTATATCGCTAAATAGCTCTCAGTAAAAATGTGTGCCCAGGTCTGGTCTAAACTTCACATTCTTCAGAATCTTACCTAGCAATTCAGGAAGAATTAGGAGCTTAGAGACAGCTTTTTAATGAACAACCTGAAATTTACAACATTAATTCATCCTCACAGTGATTCTATTTTCCCCCAACATTTTATTATAAAAATTGTCAAGCATGCACAAAAGCTGAGTTATATAGTGAGTACGTACTTATACACTCATCTCCTAGATTTTACATTAAGATTTTTTAAATATATTTTATTGATTTTTTACAGAGAGGAAGGGAGAGGGATAGAAAGTTAGAAACATCGATGGGAGAGAAACATCGATCAGCTGCCTCCTGCACACCTCCCACTGAGGATGCGCCCACAACCAAGGCACATGCCCTTGACTGGAATCGAACCTGGGACCCTTCAGTCTGCAGGCCGATGCTCTATCCACTGAGCCAAACTGGTCAGGGCTTTACATTAACATTTTGCTAAATTTGTGATAACATCCCTACCCATCTATGCATCCCTATATGCACCCATCAATATAACTTCAAAGTTGCAGAAAATTTTCAAAAGGCAAGTCTTCATATAACTCATAACACTAGAGATTTTAAAATATTTATTCATGTAAAAGGGGTCTCTAAACTACACCAACTATAAAAGTTATGAGGGTTTTTTATTACCATTCCCAAATTGTAAGCAAATAACCTTGAATAAATTTAACCTTTGAATCTACTTCCAAACATCCACGCTGAAATTAATATAAATTAAAACAGCTGCTTAATAAAAGTTACACTCACTTAACCGTGATAGAATTTAACAGTTTTAAAGCAAATCCATTTTAATAATTTCATTTTTCAAATACGATTTACACTCTCAAAAAATTAGAATTCCATAATTTTAACATCCTTACTTTTTAAATATCTTTAAATTTTAAAATTCCACAATAAATTATGCTACATAAGTCTCAAAAACAGCCCTAACTTGTATCTCAGTTGGTTAGAGCATTATACTATACATCAAAATTGTGGATCCGAAACCTGGTCGGGGCACATACAAGAATCAACCAATGAATTCATAAGTAAATGGAACAACAAATTGATGCCTCTCTCTCTCTCTCTCTCTCTCTCTCTCTCTCTCTCTCTCTCTCTCTTTCTCTCTTCCTCTCTATAAAATAAATAAAAAATAAAAATAAAAATCATTAAAAAATTGGTGCCAAATAAACAACACTTAGAGCATGACTTAGAAACTTATTCCTAGAATTTCATCTGAAATTGTTCGCTTTCTTCTATATTCTTCCTGGTGATGAATGAATTCGTTCCCCAACTATTTGTGGCATAAAGAGACCTTAATCTTCCCTTTAAATCTGTTAAGAAGGAAATCAGAGTATAGGGTGGCAGACTGACTTCAAAGCCATTTCTAGAAACTGGTTTGGGAGTGGCTGTTAGCATATTACAATAAAAGATAAGTCAATATTGTATTTTGACATTATATTACTTCCAATGAATATCATTTCATAAACACCTTTTAAAAAGTCTAAAATCAGACATAAATCCTTTTTTCAGAGAACAATTAAAAGTAAAATAACTTATATGACTACTCTACAACTAAATACAGTCATTCTGTGTTGTGGGTACTAATCTAAATGCTCAATGTGTCCCTGCAAGAAACCACTACAAGGAAATAGTAAACTGAAATTAACTATATTTTATTAATCAAAAAACAAGTTCATTCTTGAAAATAAAGAAGAAAAAAAGGTCATTCTTTCACCATGTATATAAAATCTACCAAAGCATCCCAAATAAAAATGGATGAGAATGTAATTACTGTTTATAAAGTACTCTCTTTTTTTGAAAATTCAAAGTGCTTTAATTAGGAATGTTTTCACAACTATGCCTGTTTGTTTCTGAGTGCCACATACTTTTTCTCTTTCTCTCAATGAGTCAGCCCAGCAAAAGCCAAAACTGAAGAGAGAAAAAACATCACATAATATAAATTACAACTACTGCACGCCATCCCTATCATAATGAATTTAATCACTTTCTCAATAATAGCAGTTTGGAGAAATATGAGTTTTAATCTCCAAATTCAACCTTATTAAATTCTCCATTACAGCCTTTTTCTAAACAAATAATCACCACTTCGGTCTTATAATTTGGCTGGGACACCCACCACAGCAAGCAAAGGGGAAAAAACATTTTTGATGGCTCATTCAAGTGGAAAAGCCATATATCAGAAGTTATTGTGTGAAACCTCAGTACTTGTGATGGAAAGCGCAGTTTGGCAGAACACATTTAATCAGGCTTGGCTCTTTAAAACATCAAATACCCAATTATAATCACATTACAGTCGTGTCTTCTAACAAAAACAAAAAGAACACAAGAAATCTCAAGGTCAAACTTCCTTGCTTCACCTTCTTTTAAGCATTAGAGACAATTTAAAAGCTTGAAAATATACTAAAAGACAAGGTCAAAGAAGAATAGAATCAAAAGAAACACTGAATAAATGTTATAACTTATCTTTCCTTCTCACAATATAACTATTCAACATAATTCTTTTCGTGACTATATGAAATTTATATTATAAATAAGTATCAGATATTTTCATAATTTATTTACATTCAAATTCTGAGTAAACTTGTAAATCATACGGTCACTGGCTTTTTTTCTATTTTTTTCAACAAAAGTTATCTTTTAAATATTACCATGCTGTACCTGTTACAACAGTGACTCTTTACTGTGTACCTACTAGGTGCCAGCCTGTGTCCTATACTTTTGCTCATTTGAGCCCCTACCAGAGAAGATAATCCTCATTTAACTGTGAGGAAGCTAAGTCACTAAGAGGTTAAACAGCCCATGAACCCCTCGTTAGCAAAGGGCAGGACTGGCATTCAATTCTTGGTCTTTACCAACAGCCAAAACCTAATACCTGCACCTCTTCCATAATACCAGGTTACCAAAACCTAGAGCCAGTCCTGCCAAAGGACACTATAAAGCAGTGGACTCCAAAATCAGAGGGAAAAAATCTGTTTCAATCACCAAATTGTATTTTTGGAGGAGCTGCTTATCTGTTTTGGAATGCCTCAAACACACACACACACGTTAGTGAGGTTGAGTGGGCCGCGAGCGTTCTGCTTTGTCCACAATCCTCACCACTACCACCAAGCAGGGCTGTGGTTTAAAATAAATAGTGACTGGAGCTAAAAGTTGCCTCAGCTATCAACATACAAAGGAGACCAGCAGGCCACCAAAATGGGAATTTCAGTGAGAGCAATTCCGGCACAACCTACTTAGTACATATTATGAACTCAATATTTGTGTCTCCCCAAAACAAATATTGAAGCCCTACCACTCAATGTGATGGTAATAAGAGTGGGCCTTTGGGAGGTGATGAGGTTTAGATGAGGACCCCGTGATAAAATGAGTGCCCTTACAAGAAGAGGAAGAGACACCAGAGCTTCCTTCTCCGCCATGTGAACATGCACTGTGACCGTCAGCACGCCAGGACAGAGCCCTTACCAGAAAACCAACCTGTCGGCACTTGATCTTAGACTCCCACACTCCAGAACAGTGAGAAATAAATGTCCACTGTCCAAGCCACCCGTCTATGGTACTGTCACAGCAGTGTGAGCTATTTGTTGCCACCAAACACTGAGCTCCCATCAGATAATGACTCACACAGGTAAGGGTCTTCGGCCACTGTTTTGTGGAATATCTCTAACAAGGTAGGGTGATACGCTTACAAATTCAAGTAAGAAATAAATATCATTCACCTTGCTGACAATAACGAAGACTACCAAAACTACTGATATTTTTTATTAGATGAACATTTGCAATATTTATTACAATTCAGGTTGGGTCAGTGTCAAGTGTTTATTAAAATCTTTGGCCAATTTTATAAAAAAAACTCTCAAGCAGAAAATAAAATCAGATAAATTAATAATATAAGAAATGGTACCTTAGTGATTGTTGTCAAGGCAAGTTCAGTTAGGAAGCAAGGACAAATCTCTTGTGGGCAATATCTATTTAACAATCAAATTTTCCTTTCTGACTGCCATTGGCCAAAATTTGCACCACATAAAATGAAAAGCCAGTTGGAGAAACAGCAAAAACATGGCTGATGTATTCAATTTAGTCAGTTTTCAAAAAGACAGTTTCAAACACTGAGCAGATAAAAAAGATAAAATATTCTCTTAATTTTTAAAATTGTGTGGCATAAATTTGTTAGAGATTTTCTGATCATTAATTTCATCTAATTAAATTTATTTCCTTTTCAATTATTTTAATTTTAATTAACAAGCAGCAGCAGAGGATTGGTGCATGTAACATGAGGATAAATGCTACGCAGTTTTAGAAGTGGTTTTATACACAATATCTCACTTATGCCTCACAAAACGGCTTATAATTATCAGCTTGATAATGAGATTCAAAGTTGAAGAACATGTCTAAGGTCACCCTGAGCTGGGGCTCCATCTAAATCATCTGATTCTCAGTATCAGGCTCTGGAAATCCATCCTGATCCACAAAGACTTCCAGGAAGAGTGTCCCTGAGGTGTAATCCAAAGAACAGAGAGAGGAGAGGAGGGGGAGAGCCTGGTATGAACTCACAAGAGGCTCGCCCGGCGTCTCCTGCCACTGGGGGGTTTACCAGCCCCAGTTTCATGAAGATCTTTGAGATTAAGTCCTAAAAGTCAGGGAAACTTTAGGAATCCTCATTAACTCTACTGTTGGCTGTCTGGGGAAAACAGGCTACTGCCCCCACAGCAAATCCTCACTGGATCCAGGAAATAAAATCTATTCTCCATAAAAGAGACACAAAATCCTCTTTTATTAATTTTCATTGTTATTTTACGTATATACTCTGCTTTCCACACAGAAATTAGAATGTGTCAAACTCTCACAATATGTTGTCAAGGACATAAGCCTGATAAAAGCAGGAAGCCCCAAAATACTTTTTAAATGATGATCTAGAGCTAAAAATGAGAACAAATCTTATTCTTTGGCTGGAACTATGGTCTACACCACAGCTAACATAATTTCTGCTAACTGAAATACACTGAAAGGCCTGTACCTGTGTACATAAAACCTGAGGGAGAAACGATAGGACAAAAATGCTATGGCAAAAGGAACAGTAAGTTCACTAATAACTGAATATTATCTGCCAAGAGAGCCAACGGGCATTTTGACTAGATTAATGAAAAAGCACAGTGTCCAGAATGGGGGGCTGGGGGGGGGGGGGTTCCAGTTCTAATCTATTTGATGCTGGAGAACTGTACTCATGGTCAGACCAGAGAACAGACTGATAAACTGGACCTCATCAACAACAGAGAGCAGTGCAGAAATCAGTAAGAGAAACTAAGATCTTACATAGAAGGGGGTCAGTGGAACCCTTAAAGCTGCCTCAAAACCATGTATTCCTCAGTAATTAATGCACTGGCTCAAGTGCCTGCCATGATGGGCCCACAGCAGAACAGATTCCAGCACAGGAAAGGGCCCGCACCCGAGTGGTGCAGAAACGGACCAGCCTTATCACCATCTTCTAGAATGCTTACTGGAAATGTGTATGGCGGCCCCACCTCATGCCTTATGACTCAGAAATTCCAAAGTCTAAGCACATGCATTGTTTAAAGTATGCCAGGAGGCGCTGCTAATGCTGGGAGCCACCGTGTGGCCTTTACAATTATCTCTACAAGCCTAGAATTCTATGATTCACTTAAAAAAACCACAGTAATGAAAACTGTAGCATTCTTTTCTACACAGTAAAGTAATATAGCAATTGATTATTTTGCCATTTTCTCAGCATATTAGAGGGATTTCTAAACTAACAAACTACAGAGGAGAAGAAAGCCATTTTTTCTTGTGCTGAAGATTATGAATAGCGGCGTGTTGGCATGTATTTTATATGTTACCAGTGGTTTATATATATAACCGCTTTCAGTTAAAGAAGCAAGTCACACTGGACACACGTAAAAACGCTTTTTAAAAAAGAACAAACTCTAGACAAGTTAATTTCCACCACTCTCCTTAACTGCAAAAAGACTTGCCGGCAGTAATGAAGAAGTATTAATAATCCCTCTAAGTGTTTGTGACACTTTGAGCAAACATTATCCAAGCACCCACTGTGTTCTGCAGGCCAGTAATAAACAGAAAGGACAGATGCTGCATCCTGGAGTGTTTAGTCTAAGATAGATGAACTGGTACACGCAGGCACAAGAAAACCTAATTGTAAAAATTCAATTTAAGAGCAACACAAATGACATTATATACTTACTAAAGGAGATTTTGAACTATAGAGGGAAATCTCTATTCTTTATTTTTACTGAGGTAGAAGCAAATGCCTACCTCATTTGTTTTTAAGGATAGCTGAATGTTAAATTGACTAACTTGATAAGTATACTGTGGTTGTGTAAGAGATGTTACCTTTTAGGAAGTACACATTCAAGTATTTAGGGGTAAAGAGCCATGATGAATGTAACTTACCCTCAAGTGGTTCAAAAGAAGTGTGCATGGGTGTGTGTGTGCAGAATGATAAAAGAAAAGAAAGGGAAGGAACAAATACATAACAAATGGGATAGAATGTTAACAAATCAATCTAAATAAAGCTATATAGCTTTTTTGTAATATTTTTATTTTTGGAACGTTTCTGTATGTGTGACTTTTATTTCCAAATAAAGCTTTAAAAAAGAGGAGGAGGGAGCCCGGCCGGTGTGGCTCAGTGGTTGAGTGTCGACCTATGCACAGTTCAATTCCCAGTCACATGTGCCCAATCAGGGCACATGCCCGGGTTGCAGACTCAATCCCTGGTGTGGGGCGTGCAGGAGGCAGCCGACCAATGATTCTCTCTCTCTCTCTCTCTCCCTCTTCCTCTCTAATCAATAAAAAAAAATATTAAAATAAAAAAACAAAACAATAAATGAAGTGGGACCCCTTGCCTGACATCATACACAAAAATCAACTCACAGTGACTCAAAACCCTGAACTGAAGCGAAAAGCACAAATGTCTTAGAAAACACAGGGCAGGACTTGATCACATGTGACAGGTTGGCCACGGCCACAGAAGCCAGGGGACAAGGCACAGAGGGTTCTTCGGGCGCCACGTCGTCGCAGTTAAAGACGCCTGCGCATCCAACCCACGCCCAGAGGGAAAATATTTGCAAACTATACGTCCGATGAGACGTTAACATCCAACGTAGAGCAGTTGGCAAAAGCAGGCTTACTGTTGGGAGGCAAACAGTGCGACTGTGCATACATCATAACAGGGGTAAACTGTGCCTGGCATCCCCGTCACTACTGTCCACACCTCCGTTTGCCCACCCCTGTGGGTAAAGAACCGTTTCCAACTCAGCAAGGAACCTGATTAGGAAACAGGCTTTAGCCCGGCCGGCGTGGGTCCCTGGTTGAACGTCGACCTATGAACCAGTGGCAGGTCACGGTAGGATTCCCCGTCCGGGCACATGCAGCCCAGATAACGTGCCCTTGACCGGGAATCGCCCCTGAGACCCAGGGGTGCTCTGGCCGATGCTCTAACCACTGAGCCAACGAGCCAGGGCTGAGCGCCCATTCTCTCTGGTTCCCGCTGACCTGAGCGCTTCCCCGTATCTCACGGGAGGACCACCCTGATGAGAGTCCATCCCCGTGTGCGTGCGTGCCAGGAGCCCCGCACCCCATGGCGCCCGCCTACCCCTAAGACCCAGGCCTGGCCTCCCCCTTTCCTCTCGTGGGCTCGTGAGGCCGACCTTTCCCCTCTGAGGAAGGACCCTGATGGGCTCAGGTCCCTTGTCCGTGAACCTCCAATATTAAAGTAAGAAAATTCTGCCCTGGCCAGTGTGGTTCCGCTGGTTGAGGGTCATCCCCTGCACTAAAAGGTTGACGGTTCAATTCCCGGTCAGGGCACATGCCCAAGTTGTGGGTTCAATCCCCAGTCAGGGTGCATATGAGCGGCAACCAATCAATGCTTCTCTCTCTGTCTCTCCTTCCTCTCTCTCTAAAACCCAATAAAAAAAATTTAAAAACACTTTTTTAAAGTAGGAAAATTCCTTAACTACCAACCAAAAAATCATCAAAAGTGATTACTGAGAACTAAAGTCAAAGTCTTTGTCAGTTTGACAGACTTTCCTAGAATGTGGCTTTATTCAAATTACATACTGTGATCAAATTTACATTTTACCCACAATACACAGCTTAGTTTTTTAAGAGAATGTCCTTTTGTTGTTTTTATAACCCTTTGACTGCACGCTGTGAAATAACAATAATCACTCCATCATGTTTTATAGTTCTGCACGAATAGCTTTGTAAAGATTTAGGAAGAAAGCTATATAAAATGTGCTGTAACTATAGCACACTAAAAATTCTAACTATTTTAATGCCTTTAACTAGGTAGTAAATTTTAAAAGACCATAGATCATTGAAAATTATATGGAAATAATCTCAGATCATCTATCCCAACTTTCTCATTTGAAAGACAAGGAACTTGGAAGGTAGGAAAATTAAGGAACTTCCTTCCAATATACTGCTAGCTAGGTGGGAGCAGATCTAAAATTTAGAAGTGTTTTGGCACCTGATGCTGATGACACCAGATGCCATCCTGGACTTCATTCTGATGACACAACTTCAAAAAAAAACAAAACCACCCATGAATCTATGTTTACTTTTTTTTAAAAAAACCTCCAAAGTCTTGCCATTGCTTTGGAGAAAGCAATGAATGACCTTATACTGTCTGCTCCCCAAAATCTCCAACCACATTGGAGTACTGCAAAATACTCAACCTTTAAATCCCTATACCGGTTTAATAATCTAAAAAAGCAAATACTACTGTATTAATGAAGTCTTCCCATGGGACACAAAAAGCCATTCCTATGCTGCCTTCATGGCCATGAATGAGCCAGCATGTACAGCCTCCTCACCTGACACAAGGCAGGCAGTGGGTAAGAGGAACTCGGAGAATAAAATCCTGCAGGTCCTGGCATTCTAGGCAGCCTGCTCCGCACCAAAGACAAAGCCATGAATGATCACAAATGTAACTCAACTCATAATTAAAAGAAATCAAAGGACGGCAAATCTAGAAACCTGGTTCACAGATCAATTCCTAAACTCAACAGAGAGGTCTTTTACACAAAGAGGCTCCCATGGCTCATTATCTAATGTTACCGACTGTAGAACTACATTTTCATATCAAACTGACGCTCCTCCCTGAGTGTGGCGAGGATGCTACAACCACAATTCAGCTGTGGAACTCAGCTCCATTTAAAATTCCTCCAAACAGCCGCACTCTGCACTATGTAATTAAGTAGACGTTTAGTAAGAGCACCTCTGTGCAGACCTCACAACTACCAAAGTGTCAGCCTACTTTTTGTTTCTCCTTCAGAATAAAGCAAAAGTTCCGTTTATATAGCCTCTCGAGTCATAGGTCCTTCACACCAACAAAGGGGTGGACCAGAGGTACTCGGTACTTCCAGAGTCTTAGGTTTGATCACTGTGAAGCAGAAATGAGGCTTTGGTGGGAAACGACTTTCCACAGTTAACAAAATTTGCTTCTAATCTGATAAAACTCACGTTTGTGCCATTTTTGAATTTATAACAAAACTCTTCAAAATATACTAATTGATCATCAACAAATGAAACACTTATTACAATAAGAAAACTATACCCAATTAGCCACATAAAAACCTAACCAATAAAGTCCTTAAAACAGAATGATTTCCTTATAAAGCACAAGCAGTAAAAAGTTTCCAAGAGCTTAACTGAATTGTACAGCTAGAACTCATATAAAATGCGTATTTATAAACATTCTTCTTAAAAAATGGTGCCTTAATAGGTAAACAATTTATTCATTATTTGCATATATTTAAATGCATTCACAACACTGAATGCAAAAATTAGTATTTTAAATCACTTTCAGTATGTCACATTTACACAGCTGCACAGATCCAATATAACTAGTAATAGTGGCAGCCAAGGGAGACAGAACTATTTATGGCTAATTAACAATCTGTACATCGAAGTGCTGAAAAGTCAGAAAGGGCTTACTTGCTACGCCTGAGGCAAGTCCATACAGCAGCCCTCCCCCATCCGACTGCTGCGGGAAAACATGGGCGCCGGGGGGAGGGGGCTTTTCTTGTCTGATGAAGTTATACAAGAGAGTTTTCACAAGTTTGCTGGTGTATGGAAGACTACACAGAAGGAAAAAAGAAGACAATCACACTCATGGGAGTCATCTGATTGTATATAATAATACTCTATATCATCTAGTAATACAAAAGATTAGCATAATTCAAAGAAGTCTAGCATGGTCACATAATAGCGAAGACCATCAGACTTGAGGCTTAACTCTGGCTTTCTCCTCACTATGCCATAGATCATTGGTCAATCACTTCCACTCCTGAACTCACCTTATTTGTAACCTGTATAACAGGTGAGATATTATAAATTCAGTATATAATACAGTAACTGGCACTTGAAGGGAGGTAGTAATATAGCATTAGCAGGGAAAAGCAAGAATTAAAAAGCAATCATATAAAAGAGTATACTTTTTAAGTATGAAGTTATTCAATTAGTGCATGCATACAAAAATATGTCTGTATGTATATAGATTTTGTAACGTTACACTCTTTGCTTCTAAGTAATGAGATGAGGAGAAGGGAGAAAAAAAATAGGTGAAAAGGGATGTGTGTCCACAAATTGGTGATAGATCAGTTCCTGCAATATAGGGAAATTTCTTAATAGACTCTTGAGCCAAAGCTCAGGCCTTTTTCCTATTATCAGTGAAGGTGCCATGAAGAAAACAAAGGTAGTTAACGAGGATGAAAGTCCCTGAGAACTTTAATCAAAGCTACTCTGTCTTTGTCTTACATTCCAAAATTCTGTGAAGACTGTACCAATAGAAGGTGTGTGTGTGTGTGTGTGTGTGTGTGTGTGTATTTAATTTACGCCCATCCCCACCCACTAGAAGACTGTAAGCTTCTGTTCAGAGTATAGCCCCACATCCTAACATGCCTAACACATGGTTAGCATACAATAAAGATGTATTGACTAAATTAAAGTAGGTACAGTCAGTCAAAAGGTTATGTGGAACTAGTAAAGAGGGAAAGACACAAAAATAATTTCAATGAACAAATATTACTGGATGACTGCTTAGACATAGAGAATGATAGAGAAGAAAGATGACTTCAAAGTTTTAATTCTACAAAGAAATCACTACAGAAAGCAATGGAGCTGGGGAGTAACGGGGGCAGGAAGGATGGACAGTTTGGACCAAAAAGAAGAATCTGGTTCCTTATGTGCTGAGTTTGAGGTGCTGACAGAACAACTAGAGGAGTGTCTGATGGGAGATATAAAATAATACCAAGGTAAGAGGCCCGGCCAGACGGCTCAGTTGGTTAGAGCATCAGTTGCTTAGGCCAAGGTTTGGGGTTAGATACCCAGTCAGGGCACATACAAAAATCAACCAATAAATGCAATAAATAAGTGGAACTACAAAACTCACTCTCTCTCTCTCTCTAAAAAATCAATCAATAAATAAAAATTTTAAAAAAACTAAGGGGATAAGACCAAAAATATAGATTTATACAATAAAAAAATAGACAAACCTATTTTTTGTTGTTTACTTTTTAAATATTCATTTATAGTTGACATTCAATTTTATTTTATATTACTTTCAGGTGTACAGCACAGTGGTTAGACAACCGTATAATTTACAAAGTCGTCCCCCCAATATTTTCAGTACCCACCTGGCACCATATATAGTTATTACCATATTATTGACTATATTCCCCATGTTGTACTTTACATCCCCATGACTATTTTGTTAAAAACCTGGACAAATTTAGCCTTGGCTGGTTTGGCTCAGTGGTTGGAGCATTGGCCTTCAAACTGGAGGATCTTGGGTTCAGTTCCAGTCAAGGGCACGTACCTTAGCTAAAGGCTCCATCCGGCTCTGGTTGGGGGAGTGTGGGAGGTGGTCACTTTCTCTCTCTCTCTCTCTCTCTCTCTCTCTCTCTCTCTCTGCCTTTCTCCCACCCACTTCCATTTAAAATAGAAACATACCATCGACCTCGCATCAAATACTTGTGACTAATGCTCTGTCGCAAAACTTCCTTGTGATATAGTTGACAGGAAAGGAAAACAACCATTGTTGATATAGCTTCCACTGATATTTCATATGTAAGGTCTCTGGAGAAATAGAAAACAAAACAGAATAATGGATCAGTTTGGAACAGTTAATACATTGCTCTTCTCTGAATTTAAAAACTCAAATCTACATATTCAACATGTTTATATTATAAAAAAAATACTAATGTTTAACATAAAAAGTAAATTAAGAAAAAAATATGAAACCGCTCCCCAGTCATTAGCTCTTACACTTGGGTCAGGTATCCCATTACTTCCCTATTTTCCCATTCCCATCTCCTACTGAATGACAAGTCTATTTATTAGAGCATAATGGAAACAATTTCCAGCAGTACTCTGTTTAGTTATAACTCAGAAACAAATATTCAGATTATAAAACTGAAGAGACATCAGTGTAGGAAAGAAAACAATGCCTTTGCAAGTTGACAGTCACTTTACAATGAGAACAATGGCATGTCCTGCACTCCTGTCTCTAGTGCCCTCATTCTCAAGCCAACTCTGCATGTTCAGCTAAATATGAACACTAAACAAATTATTCCTGTTTTATATGCATATTTTGTTTGGAAAGGAATACTCTCGTCCCTTCCCAAGATCATTATTCCCTTTTAGAAACAAATCTTATCGCATCTCAGCCATTTGGCTAAGATCAAGGGTAGAAACAAATCTTAGATCAAATAAAAAGGAAACAAAATTTTTCTGAGAAGGAGCACAAACAGGAATAAATGCATTAAGAAATCTTCAGTTATTATAAAAATTTAAACACGATTATCATGTGGAACAGTTAGCCCAGGAAAATAGAAATCTCAACAACACAGCAAAAATAAAGTAATAACTCCAGAAGAACATAAAAATATTTTATGGAACTGAAATATTCATGGAAAGCCCAAAGAAAAACACTATCTACTTAAATGGGGCTTATTAAACAAATTAAAGATGACTTAATGCTAGAACTAGGCAAGCTTAAATTCTACCAGATATTTTAAGGACAGAATTATAGTGCTGACAGAAATATCTTCTCAATACAAAGTATACAAAACTCAAGAGGCCCATTCAATTGATCTAATGCCATGCAATACTGCTGTTGTAATAAAAACAGCACACAAAAATAAACCAATGAAACCCAATTGAGAATTAAATATATAGTCAGACCTGTGTATATATGGAAGCAATATATAATAAAGATGGATTCAGAAAATAATGGCGAAAAAACAAATTGTACAGAAGATGGTACTAGGAAAATATGGGCCCATTTCATAAAGAAAAATAATGATGGGTCCCTAACTTACTACCTACTATCAAAGACCTACTACAGGTGAATTACAGACTTAGATGTGAATGGCAAAACTAAAGTTAATAGAAGAAAATGTATAATGATACATTTGTAACATCAGCATAAGAAAGGACTTCTTAAATAAGAGCCTAAGAGCACAAAGCCAAGAAACAAAGGCATTTAATTACATCAAGATTAAAAATGATTGATTGCTCAACAAATGAAACTTTGGACAAAGTTAACAGATAGATGATAGATTGGAGGGAAAAACAAAAAACTACTATCTAGAATGTTATAAGCAATCCCTGCAAATGGCAAAAAGAGGCAAGAACTCCACTAGAAAACAAGAATGGAAAATATAAAGTCACTTTAAAACAATACGCTATCCCTTTATGCCCTAGAAAATGTAAAGGAGTGGGGGGCATATGATGACACATAAGCCCTCATGTACTGCTCATGGGAGTATTAACCATTTAGAAAACCTATAACCCACTATACGTATACACACCGAAGAAAAATTCACAGAAATATGCCTCACTGTGAAGACACTTCCTAAATGGCCCTAATCCCTACTTCCTGATATTCATGATCTTGTGTAGTTTCCTCCCCTTGGATCTGGTGACTCCCTTCTAACAAAGCGAATACAGTGATAAGGTGCCACTTCTGAGATACGAGCTTACAAACAGATGATGGCTTGTCTGGGCATGCTCTCATTCTTCTATTTGCTTTATCTGAGGAAAGCCAGCTGCCTTGCTGTGAGCTGACATATGAAGAAGTTCACCTGGAATTAAGGGAGGCCTCCAGTCAGCAGCCAGCGAGAAACAGAGGCCCCCATCCAACAACCCTAGAGGAATTGAATCCCACCAAAAGCCAAGTGAGAAATCTAGGAAACAGGTCTTTCCTAATTGAGGCTTCAGATGAGACCACAGCCCCAGCGATAAACTCAACTACAACATCATGAGACACTTGAGTCTGAGGCACCAAGCTATGCTGTACCCAGATTCCTCACCCTAAAAGCTGTGAAACAATGTTGTTTTAAATGGCTAAGTTTAAGGAGAATTTATTATGCAGTAATAGATAGATAATATAAAGATATTCCTCATTTGTGGTGTTGCAGTCCAGGTGACCATCTCTGCGGAACTGGTTAAGTAAAATGTGGATGCAGCCATAGCTGGTTTGGCTCAATTGATAGAGCGTCGGCCTTCGGACTGAAGGGTCCCAGGTTCCATTCCAGTCAAGGGCACATGCCTGGGTTGTGGGCTTGATCTCCAGTAGGGGGCATGCAGGAGGCAACCAATCAATGATACTCTCTCATCATTGATGTTTCTATCTCTCTCTCCCTCTCCCTTCCTCTCTGAAATCAATAAAAATAATTTTAAAAAATGTGGATGCACACAATGGAGCAGTTTGAACAGCAACACTAAGTTGTTCAGTTAGCATCAGAGGTAACTCTTAGCAGTTCTGAGAGGAAAAACTAAAAAACTGGATGAGTTCTGTAACACAATTCTATTTATGTACATTAAAAATATATGTACACATAAAAATATTTTGTACTTTGACACCTACACATGATAAATACATGCATTAAACACATTAAAATGGCTACTTATGGAAAAGAACTTAGTTGAACTTATCATAGTAGGAACTTAACAAATATTAAATGGAATGAACAAACCATCTACAATTCCATACTTAACAAATTTAATTTGCTAAAGTTATCTGCTTTGAGAAGTTGAAGGCTTCGTTAGTTTTTACATTGTTGCCATTTGCAAATCACCACAAACTTAGCATGAAGCAGCACACATCTGCTCCCATCCAGTTCTGGAGTTGCAGTGCAGGTTTTAAGGGGTTAAAACCAAAGTCTCAGCAAGCTGCTCTCTATTCAGAGGCTCTAGGGAAGAATCCATTTCCTGCTGGTTGGGGTTGTTCACAGGATTTAGCTCTTCCTGGCTGTAACACCGGGGTCCCCCCTTTCTTGCTGCCTCTAAGCTGAGGGCACTTCCCAGCTTGTAGAGGTCGCCTCATTCTTTGACTCATGGATCTCTTTCTCCACCTTCAAAGTCAATAATGGCTTTGAATGACTCCTCATATTGCTTCTCTCTGACCCACCCTTTTGGTTTCCTCTTCTACCTTTAAGGACTCATGTGATTAAATTGGACCCACTCGGAAATAAAGGACAGTCTCCACATCAAAGGCCCTTAACTTTAACCACATCTATATCCGGTAGAAGATGTTTTCTTCTATTCCTATTTTGCTGAAAGTTTTTTCATGAATGAATGTTGAATTGGTCAAATGCTTTTTCCACATTTACTGAAATATCATATGGCTTTTCTTATTTGTTTTGTCAATGTGGCATATTATACTGATTGATGTTCAAGTGTTTAACAATATTGCATTCCTGAGATAAGCCCCACTTGGTCATAATGTATTATCCCTTTCATATATTACTAGATGCAATTTGCTAATTTTTTAAATTTTTTTATTTATTTAGACAGAGAGAAGGAGAGAAGAAGAGAAGGAGGGAGGAAGGGAGAGGGCAAAAAAGAGGGAGGGAGAAACATTGATTTGTTGTTGCACTTGCTTATGCATTCATTGGTTGATTCTTGTATGTGCCCTGACCGAGTATCGAACCCACAACCTTGGCGTATCAGAACAATGCTCTAATCAACTGAGCTATCCCGCCAGGACAATTTGCTACTTTTTAAAAATATATCTTTCTGCTTTCTTTTTATATAATGTCACTATCAGGCTTTAGTATCAGGGTTATGATGGCCTTGTAAAATATATTATCCAACTGCTTTTGAAACACTTTTATTGAAATATGTACTTTATGATGTAATATTGAGCAAAGACAGCAGAATAATATGCATCATGTGAATGAATATACATGCAGATGTTAATATGCAAACAATAAAAATAGCAATCCTGGAAGATGAGATTATGGGTAACTATTTTACTTTTTTAATGTATTTTTATTGATTTCAGAGAAGAAGGGAGAGGTAGAGAGAGATAGAAACATCAATGATGAAAGAGAATTACTGATCAGCTCCTATTGCCTCCACAGGCCCCCACCAGGGATTGAGCCTGAAACTTGGGTATGTGCCCTGACCAGGAATCGAACCATGACCTCCTGGTTCATAGGTCGATACTCAAACACTGAGCCACGCTAGCCAGGCTATTTTATTATTTTTAATTTAAAATTTTTAATTGAGTTTATTGGGGTGACATTGGTTAATAAAATTATATAGGCTTCAGGTGTAAAATTCTGTAACACATCATCTGTATACTGTATTATGTGTTCACCACCTCAAATCAAGTCTCCTTCCATCACCATTTATTTCCCCTTTACCTCTTCTACCTCCTCTGCCCTTCCCTTTCCCTCTGGTAATCATACTGTGTCTATATTTACTTATATTTTTAAAATAGGAAGAGCATTAAAAAAAATGAGAGAAACATTTGCTTCAAACTGGTTGTCTCTACAGGGAAATTTCCTGAAAAAAAAATATCATAAAAGATGATCTGAGGATAATATCTAATCTCATTTTGACCACATATATTTTATGAACACTTTCATGTGTTTAGATTTTTGACCAATATAAATATATCATCTATTTGAAAATTAAATTAATCAAGAACTAAAAATAGAGGCTAGTCATTAAATTGAACTTTATTGATTAAAATCTGATGACATATTGAAATAAAAGCAAACAAAAAACTGAGTCTCATTGTGGCATACTGTAGGAGTCATCGGCCCAAAATTAGAAAACCTGGGACCTGCTTCTAAGTTCCCTATTAAACTCTGTTCTCTTCAGCAAATAACTACCTCTGGGTCTCCAATTTCTTATCTGTAAGTAAGTATTTTACACCAAATTATCTCAAATGCCATTTCTTGCTATAAGTTTCTATAATGCTGAAAAAAAGAAATTCAAGGCAATGTTAGGTTCTCACAAAAACAAAATTTCAATTATATTAATTGGACTATCTTACGTGTCAAATAATCAAGGAAAAGAGCCAGACAGACCAATACTTGAAATAAACCAAGGTCCTACCATGCTGAGTGTGGTGGTTTTTAAAAGATGAAAAATGTTTTAAGCCAACAGATCTTTCTTGTTTGAATGTCCTTATATAATCTTCAGAAGATTTTCATTACACAATCACCAAAACAAAGTCAACTTTAAAAAGCCAAAGTGTTGCTTTGGCTCCATATTATCCCAAGAACTTTCCACCATCTGGCTGAAAATGTCCTAGAACAAACTACTGTTGGAGCAAGTTATTAATTTCATGTGAAGAAAAAAAAGTCAAGCGCATGACCTTGCGCTGCTCCGCTAGGGCCGAGTGGAACATTTGGATAAAGACAAAAGCCTCATGAAATGGGTGTTAGTGTTGGCAAAGGGCAAAGTCAACGAACACAGAGGAAAAAAACATCCTCCCCTGACTTACTACTGGATAAGAAACGGGACAGCACTGTAAGTGGAACACAAGTTTAACAAAAACAACCAACAAGTTCAAAGGATTAATACCCAAGTTCAGAAATATCACTGTCTTGCCAACATGGAGAGTCTAAAAGTAAAATACAAGGAAAGATTAAAAAGTGGTATAATATATTACAGACACTGCCAATAGCAGTGACGGCTAGTTTTAAAAGTCAGCAACATCAAAGACATGGTAATACTACTCATTTGTAATAAGTCTTATCAGTGCAACAGACAGTGCCTGGAGTTAGGAGTAAGAAAACATGGCTGCTAGTCTCAGAACTGTCGCCTGTTACCTCTACAGTTACCTTAACTGTCAACTTCATCATTTGTAAAAACTAAGGAAGTGGACAAATAAACTCAAATATCCACGCCATGCTTTCATTGTTTCTCAGAAACCAATACTATGTATGTAACAATGCAGCGAATGTACAAATATAGCCACAAATTTTCCTGAAATAAAGTCCAACCACCAAAAAGAACTCTTAAAAATATTCTTAAAAAAATCAAAAATTAATATTGATTGATAAGATGGATACACAATAGCTAAGAAAATATATCAAAGCAATTATGTCATTATCCAAAATGCACTCATACCAACTTAAAATGTTGCATTCATAAAACAACAATGTGAGTAATAAAAAGCTCTCGGGAATTAAAAATGATTGTTAAACCTTTATCAAAAGTTAGAAATGGCTTTTATATATATGAAGAGATATTCAACCTCACCTGTAATGAGAAAATGCACACAGTCTGATTTCTATTTTTAACTTACAAAAAAACCTATAATACACAATATTCACAAGGGTCATTGAAATAGATTTTGTGGAAATAAAATTTGTATAATCTCTGTAGGAAGCAGTTTTTTAAATCAAATTTATCATACTTTGTCAAATTTTAAAATGTACACGTCTATTTTCAACTCTAGATTTGTACAATGACTATATATGTATACATGCATAAAGTGAATTTATATGTATGTAGTACATTCAGACAATGGAATATTATTCAGTGCTAAAAAGAAATGAGCTATTAAACCATTAAGATGGAGTTAACTTAAATATATATTTATTACCAAAAGAATGAAGCCAATCTAAAAAGACTACATACTGTATGATTCCAACTATATGACATTCTAGAAAAGGCAAAACTATAGAGACAGTAAAAGGATCAGTGGTGGTCAGGGTTGAGCAGATGGAGGAGAGAACAGGTAGAGCACAGGACTTTTGGAGAGTGAAACTACTCTTATGACACTATAATGATGGATACATGTCATTATACATTTCTCACACCCATAGAATGTACATTATTCACAGGTGACAAGATCTTGCACAAAGAAAACCCTAAAGACTCCACCAAAATACTACTAAATTTAATAAATAAACTCAGCAAAAGTAACAGGTTATGAAATTAACATCCAAAATCAATGACATTTTTATACACCAATAATGAACTCTCAGAAAGATAAACAAAAACAAAAAACCAATCACATTATCCACTGCTATAAAAAAAAAAGATACCTAGAAATACATTTAATCCAGGAGGTAAAACACCTATACTCGGAAAACTATAGGACATTGAAACGAGAAATAGAGTCCCGACAGGCGTGGCTCAGTGGTTGAGCATCGACTTATGAACCAGAAGGTTCCCTGGTCAGGGCATATGCCCAGGTTGTGGGCTTAATTTCTAGTGTGGGGCACACAGGAGGCAGCCAGTCAATGATTCTCTATCATCACTGATGTTTGTATCTCTCTCATTCTCCCTTCCTCTTGGAAACCAATAAATAATATATATATTAAAAATGGGTTAAGGACTTGAATAAACATTTCTCCAAAGAGGACATACACATGGCAAAGAGACATATGAAAAAATGCTCAAAGTCATTAATCATCAGAGAGATGCAAATTAAAATGACAATGACCTCACGCCTGTCAGAATGGCTACCATCAACAAATCAACAAGTGACAAGTAAGGCTAGGATGTGGAGAAAAGGGAAACCTAGTATGCTACTGATGGGAATGCAGATTGGTGTGTTCACTATGGAAAACAGTGAGGAGTTTCCTCAAAAAATTAAATATGGAACTGCTGTTTGAACCAGCAATCCCACTTCTAGGAATATATCCTAAGAATCCCGAAACACCAATCAGAAAAAAATATATGCACCCCCATGTTCATAGCGTTATTTACAATAGCTAAGATCTAGAAACAGCCCAAGTGCCCATTGCAGTAGATGAGTGGATAAAAAAGCTGTGGTACATTTATATAAAGGAATACTATGCAGCTGTTATAAAGAAGGATCTCTTACCCTTTGCTAGGACCTGGAGATTATTATGCTAAGCGAAATGAGCTAGTCAGAGAAAGACAAGTATGTGATCTCACTTATATGTGAAATCTAATTAACAAAATATACTGATGAACAAAATAGGTCCAGAGGCATGGATACGTGGAACAGACTGACAGATCTCAGAGGGGAGAGGAGTGAGGAAGCAGAAAAAGATTAACCAAAATATATATATACATATATCCCATGGACATAGACAATAGTATGGTGAAGTCTGGGGTGGGGCAGGGGCTTGGTGGAGGGCAGTAAAGGGGGGGGGGAATGAGAGACATCTATAATACTGTAAAAAATAAAATAAAAAGATACAGTAGTTGGGAGAAACTGGCTGAAGGGTAAAAATAAATAAGTGAATAAATGGAAGTTAGGATCATTAAAAAAGAATCAACCAATGAATGCATAAATAAGTGGAACAAATCAATGTTTCTCTCTCCCTTCCTTTATCTAAAAATCAGTTTTCAAAGAAGAATGAGCAGTTTATGCCTGATGTTCTCTAAAGCTGAGATGGCAGCCAAGCTCCGCTCTCTGAGAGCGTAGGGTTGCTATTAATCACATGGCATCTACAAGCTGCACCTCAGTAATGCTTATTTACCTGCGGCCTGTTATTACCTCCAAGGCCCAGAAGAGCCTCATTTCCACCTTCTTTGAAGACCAAGCTGAGGTGAAGAGGGAACATGGAAAACAATTCCTAAGATCTAAGAGGACGTGAGAGTAAAATCTGTCTGCTGGTGATTAAGAGGCCTGAGACAGTAACTGGGGAACTGGCCTACAAGCTCTAGTCTGCCCTGGAATCGGAGAACCAGTTAACCAAGCTCCTGCTAGATGTGAAGACTCCAGCTCGGTGATGGCGCAGCTTTTGAGCTTGGCATGTCAGCATTTTGAAAAACCCTAACTTAACTCTGGTGCCGTGTCACATATAGAAATTTTTTTGATATATGCAACCATAGGAGAACAAAGGCTTATATTTTTGATATTTATTTTATATATTTAAATGCCATTTAACAAAGAAAAATCAACCACAAAAATGAGTTCGCGTGTCACCCCTGACACGCGTGTCATAGGTTCGCCATCACTGGTCTAGCTTCTGCCAACAATGACACGAATGTCTTATGCTTCTTGGGAAAGAACCTGGATGAACAGAAGAGTAACACAAACTGCCTGCAACATCTGCTAGCATAGCGTAAGAAATTGGAAAACCAGGCCCAGGGAGGGAGAAGCCCCATTGAAAACGCCTGCTGAAGTGTTAGGTAAATCGACCCAACATCTGAAGGCAACAGAGCAAGTAAGTCTTCCCACTGTAGGAGGTCCCCAAATTAGCTATTTACGAATCTTAATCTTCTCCACTGGTCAGAAGACTGCTTTCCTTCATTGGTGTGTATACAAATAAACCTGTTTTTGCATTATTAAAAAAAATGTACAACACTCACTAAGAGTGAACCCTAATTCACACTATGACTTTGGGTGATAATGATGTGTCAAGGGAGGTTCATTAACCCAAACAAATGTATCACTGTGGTGTGAGATGTTTATAGTGAGGGAGGCTGTGCATGTGTGGGGTGAGGGGGCATATGGGAAGTCTGCACTTTCTGCTCAGTTTTGCTGTGAAACTAAAACTGCTCTGAAAAAAAAAGCCTATTAATTTTTTAAGTGTTATATTATTTAGAAATATAAAGGTAGGATAATGGCAGAGGTTCATATAAACCACCAGAATCCCTAAAAATTGAAAATTATTATCTCTGGGGAGGAAAGGAAATAAAGGAATAGACAAAGCACATTTGTTCTCATCATAAGCACTCTGAACTAGTTGATTTTTTCCCCCTCAAACCATGTGCACACATATAGTAACAATTTAAAATAACTGTGTCGGCATCAATGGCTAACATTAAATATCCAGATACAATGTAATCTGAATTATGCCTGAAAGGCAATTATTTCATAAAAAATTAATTTAGCCCTAGCCAGTTTGGCTCAGTGGATAGAGCGTTGGCCTGTGGACTGAAGGGTCCCGGGTTCGATTCCAGCCAAGAGCACACGCCCAGGCTGCAGGCTCAGTCCCCAGCAGGGGTTGTGCAGCAGGCAGCCAATCAATGATTCTTTCTCATCATTGTTTCTTTATCTCTCTGAAATCAATAAATATATATATTTTTAAAGAGTGTGGCTATTTAAGTTAAAAAAAATAATTTATATAGGTGGCATTAAAAAAGAAAAAAATGAACTATTTGTTGATAGAATTAAAATTCGCAGTCAATGTCAAATCACCTCACCCATATTTTGCTATTCATGTATTAATAACAGTAAAAGAGATTAACAAAAGCATTCTGCACCAGTTTTGTTTTAAACGTAAAAATTCTTTGAAGGCAGAGGGGCAAGTTTACAGGGCTGAACTACCTAAGAATCCTGCAAGTGGCTTAGGAAAGTCACTTCCCCTCTCTTTACTTCAATGACATGTATAAAATGAAAGGGTTAGAATAAGGTCTTTAAAAAGCTTAATTCTAGTTCTAAAAATCCAATGATTATATGACTCTAAATAGCCTGTAACTTGTAAGGCTGTAGTTCTCAACCTTCTGGCCCTTTAAATACAGTTCCTCATGTTGTGACCCAACCATAAAGTTATTTTCGTTGCTACTTCATAACTGTAATGTTGCTACTGTTATGAATCGTAATGTAAATATCTGATACGCAGGATGGTCTTAGGCGACCCCTGTGAAAGGGTCGTTTGACCGCCAAAGGGGTCGCGACCCACAAGTTGAGAACCGCTGTTAAGGAAATATGCATATGCAGGCAAAATGGCCAGGATTCAGGACTCTGCTTCTGCTAACACCTAGAACCTGTCCTCCCGAACAGCCAGAGGAACTCCTCGGAACAGCTTGATGCAAGAGAAACTGCCTTCAGTTCCCAACAGATCATTCAGCCTGTCCTTCTGAACCTGAGACATCCTACCTCCTGTGACCACTACACTCGTTAATGACCACGTGTTACTTCTTCTTGAGAAGTTTAAAATAGGAAAAATAACTCAGAAGCAAATTAATTCAATGTTTTTCTTGACTACTTAGTATGTGTAAGATAACACACTACAGAGCACTAGAAACTTTTTTACAAAAACATCTTCAAGTCCATTTCTTTTGTCCTCTACACTAACCTGAGCAAGTATAGCAGTGAGAGCACGAGGCAGCCTCATCGCAGGATGGGACGCTCCCTCTCAGCTGCCCGCCCCGCCACCACAGTGAAGGACTTGCCTAGCTGTTCCTCAATAGCGATGTGAACTGGTCTCTCAACTCACACACTTAGGTTCCATGTCTAAAATGCTGAACAACTAAACTCGAGTCTTCAAATGTATTTTCCAAGTCACAACCTATGATCTATTAACCCCGATTTTACAGTGAAAAAACTGAGGTCCGGAGGGACACTGATGATTAGTGGCAGACCTAGGATTCAAACTCTACCTTCTGGATTCAGAACCAGTGGTGTTTTTGGCACTACAGGATACACCCTATACTTCTCGGCAACAGGCAGTTAAGCATTTATGAACAATGTGAGCACATATCTTTTAAAAGAAACATTTGTGGTGCTAGATATATTTTGCTCAGATTTCTTCAATAAACCAAGTTAAGGTTTACGTATTAAAAATTATTTAACTGGAATTCCCCACCCCCCCAAGGCACCAGAAATCCATTTTCAAGCTAAAAAGCTATTCTGAACTTAACATAAAAAACTGTAATGGTACATAAAACACCATCATCTTTAATTCAGTCCTTATAATGTCATAAATGCCTAATTCCACCAGAAAGCTACAGGAGCTGTTCGCCTGACAGCACTTAAAACTTCACTGCTGACGGGCTTTAGCCGCCCGCCTGCCGAGGCTGCGTTTGGAGACATACGTGGGGATCAACACGCAGGGATGTCGAAAGGCATTTCCCCAACAAGCGAGGCCCTTCCGTGCCAGCCCTGGGTCCCTGCAGTTCGTTCACTCTCTTCCAACAACTTGCAGACTTGAGGAGACTGTTTATGGCTCTTCAGGTTCTTAAACCATCTACTCAGTGTTAGCGCCAAACGTTTTCCATATTCGAATGTTCCGCATATTACATCTAAGCCAATACCATTAGTCTAAGGGTTGAATCAATGTGCATTTGATATCATTTTATTACATTTCAATAATCCTGTGGATAAAGAGAATTTTATAAAGATTCTTAATCAGTTTTATCCCCCCAAATACTTCCAAAATGTATTTTAGAGAAGTAGCTCTAAAAGTATACTGTTCTTTTACATCCTAATAAACAGGGAACCCTAAACACAATCAAACCTTTACTCCTGCTAACATTCAAGTCTTGATGCCATCGAACAACAGAGCTTCCCAGCCCTAATTTCCCACAAACCCTCTGCTCTAACCAAACTAATGAGTGTTCTCATTGCTCACACCCAAGAGAGCCTTCCTGCCTCTTTAATGACCCAGCCACTGCTGGTCACTACGGCTGGAAATGACTGTTGCATTCAATTGCTCCTCTTACTGGGCTACCTTTCTAAGTATCTATCCATCCCGAAGCTCTTCAAAAGCCACTCCTTTCCTTGCCCAGGGCCTAGTACAGCACAGACACACAGTATATTCACAATGTATGTTTTTGAGGATGAACTCAATGAAAAAGAAAGTATAGTGTGAAGGGATAATCTGGAGACTACTGAGATATTAGCTGACTGTCCCTAAACTGTCCCACACTAGTCAGCAGTTATAACTAATTAATCTTCCATTTCCTTAAACATTGTTAGATGTTATTTCTCAAATGTTTCAGCCCCTAGTAGCCCCTTTCTACTACTAATAAGACACTGAATTTTTATAATATAATTACCCATTGCAAAGGGCTTTGAGCCAGTATACTTGCAATGGAACATGCCTTAGCACAATGCAGCCATGATGCTGGGAAACAAACAAAACGCTGTAAGCACACAGAATAGGTTATGTCCCTACTGATTCGCTGATTCAACAAAAAATCTGTTGAGAATCAGGCTAACCAGAGTACTAGTGACACAGCAATGAGCAAAATAAATGCAGGCACAAGAAAAATCTTTGTTTTCATGGAGCTCACTTTCCAATTTTATTTGAGAAATACAAGTAAGAGAAAGGATAATATGAAAAGTAGAGATGAGTATTCAGACAAAAAATAAAGCGTGATAAGAGGCCAGAGGGTGAGAGGGAAGCCGAGCAGCACTTTCTAAGAAGCAGACCTTTGAGCGGAAAGAAGCTTGATAGACATACGGTCAGGACACAAGCCTACAGAGATCTGAGGGGAGATATTTAAGGGCAAAGGCCTTGGAGGCAGGAGGGGGTGGGCAGGTTCCAAGTTAGCAAGGACACCAGCGTGCTGAACTAGAATGAGTGGTGCGACAGGGTTAACAGACACCCTCTGCACTCGACAAAAAATAGACACACACAATCCCCGACAAGGGCAGTGAAGGCAATCACTTATGAAAATCTCATCTTTACCAGTACTTAACTTATGAAAAAGCTAGGTAAGGTTTCTTAGATTAAATTATAATGTAAAAACCTGCAGGTGAGGGCCAGGCTGATGAAGGAGAATGCACCAATGGACCCCAGAGGAAGAGGCTGCCTGTCTGGCCGGGGCCCACAGAAAGGCCCACTCTGAGCAGATGTCCCAGGGGCCTGTCAGAGCGGTGGCACCAGAGAACAGGAGGAGGGCCTGTCCTGACAACGGCATCGTCATTTACAACTAACAGTGAGAGCTCTGAAAAAACTACAGCAACAAAAACAGGCAAAAAGACAGAAAAGGAAAAAAATCCAGTTCTAGCCACCAAAACGACTTCTATTTCATAATTAAAAAGCATCACAATCTCCGAAGCATAAGTTTGGGGTCCATACAATCTAACTGCTTCGATGCTAGGACCCCACTTAACCTGCACCACTGGTGGAGTCCCGGGGATTCAGCCATTACAGTAACGCTAAGAGCTGACACACGGTCACACTCTAAGTGTGCTGCTTTCAGCTCTGTCCTGCCAACGCCTTCTTCTTAGGATCCCCTCTATTAATGTCCTGAGAAAAATACCTTTATCTTACTTTATTCCTTTCTCACTCACTTCCTTGAGATCAAGGAGCAAGTCTAAAAATTATAGACAAGGCTTTACTTTTGGAAGACAATTCGAGTGGATCAACCCACTATAGACTGAAAAATGTCAAATCATAAGCCCATGCATGACTTAATCTTTACTTTAAATATATAAATGCTGAGAGGAGATAAGGAAGGAATCCTGTAAGAAGGGCAATTTTAACCCAACTGAAGATTAACAATCTCGGAGAATTAATATTTTATCAAGAAATCCAAACTACAATATTGACTTAAAAGTCAATTTTCATCATTATTCCTTCAACTTCTGAGAGTTTAGGAAGTTAATTTAAAATTCAGCTTATAGATCTCTAAATATCTATGTTCTCGATAAGCACTTGCTTTCAATATTAACAAAATGATTTCACAGTAAGCTAGTCTAGAGTCGCCCCCGGTGGCCGAGAGAACCAGACTCCTCTTGCTGTTGGCCTGTGAGTGCGGCACTGGCATGCCGGGGTTAACGTGGAAGCTGAGACAGCTGATGCTCAGGTGAGAGCATCCGGTTCCCATATGTCACTGTTCCTCCTTAAATTATAAGCTGACCTGTAACGCTGCACTATAGTTACAGTGGATGAGACACTGCGAGAGTAGTTTGCTTTCACATGGAAACAGTTACCAAGACAAACCTTGGAGGATGGAGTTCCAAGAATATTAAATCATAAGAAATTGTTTCAGCAGCTGGTTAAAGCCGAGTGTACATAACACAAGACATCTGGTTGTCTGTGCATTTTCAGTTCATTTAAAAAGTATAAACACATTAAAACACTGAAATGTCTGATATATTACAACACTGTCTGCTTGCTCCCCAAGAGTGTTTAAGTGGCTGGTCTAGTCACTGTACTCAAGGCTTATTTACTAGCTAAAGGGATTTACTATTTCCATCCCCCTTAACTTCAAGATACATTATCAACCAAGGAAAAAAAGAAGATATTGCTGGTATTTATAAGGACATAATGTAATAGAGGTAGTGCTGTTTGTAAAATTAAATCAGGAACACATGAAGCATCACACATACTATGACAAGTAAACAGCAGACAACGTGCTCTCCCTCCCACATCTGACCATATGGAACAGAAACCTAACCACAGTGGCTTAACCAAAATAAGGGTTTATTTACTTCATGTAAGAAGAAATCCAAAGAGAAGCGATCTAGGGTTGGTGTAATAGTTCCAGAGTAACATCCATACCCCCATGCTCCCGGGACACTGTTCTTTGCATGCTGCAGTCATCATCATACTTTTAAGATGCCTAAATGGCACCTCCACATACCAGGAAGGAAGAGAAGGACAAAGAGCAAAAAGCTAAAGGTAAGTGCTCTACAAGCTGCCGACTTCTCACATAAAACTGGCCCAGACTGTCACAGGGCCACATTTCAGCACATTCAATTCCCAAGGTGCCTGAACACAAAGCTGGGCATACACTGTCCCCCACAATACTGGAGATCTGTTAGAAAGGAGGGTGAGGGCCCTAACCGGTTTGGCTCAGTGGATAGAGCGTCGGCCTGCAGACTCAAGGGTCCCAGGTTCGATTCCGGTCAAGGGCATGTACTTGGGTTGTGGATACATCCCCAGTAGGGAGTGTGCAGGAGGCAGCTGATTGATGTTTCTCTTTCATCGATGTTTGTAACTTTCTATCCCTCTCCCTTCTTCTCTAAAAAATCAATAAAATATATTTTTTAAAAATAAAAGTAATAAAAATCATCATTCTACCCTTTAAAAAAAAAAAGAAAGAAAGAAAGGAGGGTGAGGAAAGGATATAAGGCATGCTAATCGCTGTGTCCGTCGCAAGAGCTCATCATGCATGGGCCCCGCCTTCCAAGCTGTACAAGCTCCAAACCAAAATAGGGTTTGGCGGATCCCGTTTCTAAATCTACATTACAATCCTGGATGCTGCACTTATGCACAACAGAGGCCAGGAGCCCATTTCCCACCAATACCTGTCTTTCCTTTTTGAACTATAGGCAAATAGCACATTTCCAACGATATCCCCATGTAGATTGAGATTCTATGATGATAAATCTTAAAGTCAACTTCTTTATTTAAAACATAATTTCTTTAAAATATGCATTTTCAACGGAGATGTTATGACCCACCCCCCTCCCCCCCGAGAATAAAAATTAGTTCTTTAAGGTGAAAAACGTCACAGATATTATAATGATTCATGGTGCTCCAAGCGGGGAGGGGCAATTAAGAAAAAGAAGTCTAAAAGGGTTCCTCAAAGAGACAATTTTTAAAAAGGTTTACCGTAACTGCTCTAAAAATAACAAACATTTTGAACCATGCTGGAATGGCATTCAGTTGCAGTGACAGAAATCCATTACCATAAACAAATAAGGGTCTATGTTTCTCACATGAGAAGTCCAGAGGGCGACAGGGGGTGGGGAACTAGTAGTTGATGACTTTGGATCAGCAGCTCAATGGCATCAAAGCAGAATTTTCGGTGAGTCTCTTGGCTCATGGCGCCAAGGTGGCCACATAATTCAAAGGACCATGTTCACATTCCAGACAGCAGGAAAGAGGGCTGTCAAGAACAGAAAGATAGGACTCCTGGGGGATCCAGGTCCCCTTAAAAGAGCTTTACTCATACTTCCATGGAGAAATTCCCCCTACATCTCAATGACCACATCTACCTTCAAGAAAAGATAGACATGAAAATCCAAAACTGGCCATTAATCAAAGCAGGACACAAGAAAGAGGGGAGAACAAGTAATGGGTGAACTAGCGGCACCTACCACATATGAATTTGTTTCTAATTGCTTTTCTCTCAAACCCATGTTAACAGAGATTTGTAAGTTCATTTATTACAGACATTAATCTAATTCTGTGCCTACCATATGCTTAGTATTATTAACAACTTAAAATTGTTTTGATGATGGATAGTCAGAGTATAAATATTACTGGGCAAGAGAGATAAAAGAACTTTATGAATGTACTACCCTTAAAAGGCATGCATAAAAGTGCTACACGAGGGCCCACAAACTCTTCAACATCACCAATTACCATCTTCACAATACAAAGAAGATAAAACAAGTCCTGATGTAGCCAGAACTTACATGAGTGGAATATCAGTGATTAACTGCAT
>NW_006290631.1:1453590-1458799 GCF_000327345.1 Myotis davidii | reverse complement strand
AGGTGATCGTTCAATTCCCAGTGAGGGCACATGTCTGGGTTTCGGGCTCATCCCCTAGTAGGGGGCGTGCAGGAGGCAGCAGCTGATCAATGATTCTCATCATTGATGTTTCTCCCTCTCCCTTCCTCTCTCAAATCAATAAAAAAAAAAGAGGGGGAATATATTTAAAATAAATAAATAAAATAAAATACATGAAAAAGCAAGCTGCTCTAGCTGCTTTGTTTGAATCAGGAGTAGACACTCCTCAGCCCCCTAAATATCTGGCCTTGCCCTTGCTCTTCTTGATAGACCTGAAGAACCTTTTCTGAACCCGTGGGGACTCCACAGATGACAGACTGAAACCGAGTAAGAGACCAGACACCTACCTTTTCACAGACAAAAAGCCAAAGGTAAAGTGGATTTCCAAGTCCTATGAACAAGTGGCAAAGGCAGGTTACAAATTACCCTCCCAGTGGAAATGCCCCTCTGTCCCATACGCTCTGAGTGACGTCCGGCTTTGGACAACACTGAGACACCTGCTCTTTCTTCCCCAGCTCCTGTGACACCCTATTTCTAACCCACCTCTCTCTCTGTTCATTCCCAGTACCCACTTCCTCAGAATGCCCTTCAACTACTGGTACGCTCCTCAGAGTGCCACCATTGGCTTTCTTCTCCTCATCTCGCTCCCCATGACCTCCCTTACTAGTCATCACTTGTATGCTGGCGATTCCTACAGTTTTCCTCTTGTCTCTCCACTGAACTTCATCTTTATATCCAATTGTCTGCTGACCATCTCCACCTAGATCAGCGGTTCTCAACCTGTGGGTCGCGACCCCTTTGGCCCTTTCACAGGGGTTGCCTAAGACCATCCTGCATAGCAGATATTTACATTACGATTCATAACAGCAGCAACATTACAGTTATGAAGTAGCAACGAAAATAATGTTATGGTTGGGTCACAACATGAGGAACTGTATTTAAAGGGCCAGAAGGTTGAGAACCACTGACCTAGATGCATCACCAGTACTCAAGCTCAATACGTTCAAAACTAAACTCATTTGTCCCAATGCTTCAAATCCACTTCCTTGTTCTTTATTCTCCTTTTCGGTGACTACATCAGTGAACCCAAACCCAAAACACAGACTATTCTCTCTCTTATTCATCTCAAGGTCCTATCAATTACACAGTCACCTCTCTGTCATTTATTCATTTCTTCATTTCCCGTCATGCCTTCGTTCATTATTGCATGATCTAAGTTCAGTTAAACAAGTTTATTAAATTAAAACTCCTAAACTTCTTTAAACCTTCCTACTAGTATTCCTACAAATTTGCTCCTCTCCAATCCAAACTCCAGATTACCAGAGGGACCTAACTACAGTCCATCCTTTCATTCTCCTGCCTTAGACCTTTATAATTGCTTTAAGCTAATTACTATGCATCAGAAAGAACTCCAAGCTCCAAGGCACAGCATGCCAGACCCTTCGAGATACAGGCCCTGCATCCCTTTCTACCTTTATCTCCCACCACTGTTCCTTTCACAATTTCTATTCCAGCGATACCAAACTACCTGCTACATGCCACTTTATGCCTCCTCAATAATATTCTGTCTGGAATGCCCTCCAACAATAAAAATCTAATTTTTAAAAAAAAGCCAATTTTTATCTACCTGAACCATCCTAAATCTTCATTTCCTCCATA
This sequence comes from Myotis davidii, assembly GCF_000327345.1. Taxonomy (NCBI): domain Eukaryota; kingdom Metazoa; phylum Chordata; class Mammalia; order Chiroptera; family Vespertilionidae; genus Myotis; species Myotis davidii. Next base: position 1,457,122 of record NW_006290631.1, on the reverse strand, counting down.
AAACCCAACTCTCTTGCCTCCCCTTGAACAAAAATAATCATCTAGGCCACATCGATGCCTTGTTCATATGTCTTTCACTGAATAATTTGGTTACATTGTATCATAATTTCTCTCTACATGTAAGCAGGCTTCTATTGGACTCTGTATTTCTCAAGGATGATGACTAAGAGCTTGGCATGTGATGTATACTCAATACATGTTTGCTCAACTGAACCCAGCTGTCTAAGTATGAATCTAATGGTTATTTCCAAAGCATCAAAGCACTTGGAGTCTCGAAAAAATTTAGCAATTCTTTTTTCTAGACCACAATCACCTTGGTAGTCAGGAATTATGCAGAAACCCCTTCCTGCCTTGCCATAAATAGAACTGGCACAGCAACCCTCGAGAGGTGAGTGCCAAGCTTGAAGAGAACATGAAGTCACAATGAACACACCAATCAAGGCTAAGAAGAATGAATACACAGCAAGATCAAGTTCAATAACCACATTAAATCTCACTCTAAAAGAGGTAGGCTTATTAGCTCAACAAGTGAAGAAAGTAAAACAAGGAAATAAGTAACATTTGTCTCTGAGACTACACAACAAGAAGATCTAACTAAAATCCTCCTCATTGTCAAAGCTGTCCAACATAACCCACGTGAATTAACAACCTATTCCAACAAGCTCATTTGCTGACATGTAATATATATTCAATACGTTTGTTGAACCCTCATTCCCTGACTCGTCCTACAGAATGTACTGACCCAGACCCAAGAAGAACATTTAAAATCTTCACTGATTCCTTAAAGAACATTTCAGACCAAATGAGTTGGACAGTTTAATAACATACCCTTATTTAGCCAAGCAGCCAGCAGTGTTTTAATTACAGAAGGTGAAGAAACAAGCAGTCAGGACTCACAGATGGTGCCTGATTGTTCTATTTTTCTTCCAGGGGTGTAAACACATCTGATTTTTAAATCTTAAAATGGTGATGAGAACTCTCTATCCAGTTCTATGTGCCATCCAAATCATGACCTCGGCCAAGTTTACAGCTGGGTCAATAAAGAATATATTCACAGCTTTGTTATCAATTTAACATAATGAAAATGATTAAAAAAAGAATATTTCATACAAGTAAAATGTAACATATCAAGGCCGAAGTTCTAACAAAACAAAAGACAAGAATAAAGAATTTCCAGCTGAAATCTCTAACAACTTCCATGTACTTTAAGAAGAAAGTCCTGCAGAATACTATATGCTTGTTCTGAGCTAATCTAGAAGCAAATAATTGCATATCAAGTGAAGAATGATGAGATTTGACTGCTTAGCAGGTTTGACATCAAGCAAAAGTCACTCCTACTGCTTTATTTTCCGAGTAGTACTTATATCATTCAGCTTTCATATGAGGATAAATATCTTTCTTATTTCCAGTAAAAATACGTAAATATAAAGTCTCCTGCCAGAAATTATGTAACTCACTCATGCATCTCAAGAAAGATGATCTTAAAAGTCCTTGAAATTTGAAAGACACAGTAAACTGAGGTTCTTTGAGCAAAGGACTTTGCAGAGATTCAGTATGTTTATTGTACTGTGAAATTTACAACCCAGTTTTATCTCTTTAACAGTTTTAAATTGCCTCTACAGCTGCAGTCAAATATTTTAGTAGTTTAAATCTTAGCTTCTGGATAAAATATTAATAGCTAACATTTGAGAACTCTACCCTTGAAGAGGCACTGTGTTATTTCATTCTCTTTATCCCACATTACTCCTGATAATAACTATTAAGGTGCAGGTATGATCATCATCCTTTTACAGATGAAGAATCAAGGCCCACTGATATTAGTTTACTTACAGTAAGGGGCAGAGCCCAGATTTGAACCCAAATCCAGACTCCCAAAAAAAGGAAAAGGAAAAAACAACCTAATGAATTATTTTTTCTATTTTTTATTTTTATTATTGAGAGTATTACAGATGTCCCCCAGTGCCCCCCCCCCACTACCAACTGCCCTGCTCCACCCAGCCTGCCCTGCCCCGCCCCTGTCCTTCACCACCCTACTGTCCGTGTCCAAGGGCAATGAATATATGCCTATACATTCTTTAGTTAATCTCTTCCTGTTCCCTTTCCCTCTGAGATTCATCAGTCTGTTCCATATTTTCATTATTTTTAAAGACCTGTTATTATACAAAGTTGGGGGGAAAATCCAGTCAACCATTCCATGTTTCACTGAAGACCCTAAATATAAACCCCCTGGTAAAAGAGTACTATGAACCACACTAGGGAAGAAATCTGAAATACCACATGTTAGTTTACACATCCAGGTGATATATTATACATTTACCAACGCATACTGGAAGTCCTTGACTTAAATATCCAATTTGGAAGTAATTTCACACAATGAATAAATATAAACTGTTATTATCAGTATTATGCAAACTGAAATCTCACCCCTATCCCTAGGGTTCTCTCACTCTAAAGCCCTAACCCCACATTTCTGATCTCTATGAGCGTCACCAGAGGAAGAAGCAAAGAAAGACAAGGTGATATTTGTGGTCCTAACAGCTCCAATAATCCATACCTGAAACTAAGCTTCGGTTCCTGTTCTTTCTGTTCGACACCCTCCGGTACCAAACAATAAGATACTGCGCTCTCATTTTGGCCTTAGGGGGTGGACCAGAGCATAGTAGAATCATGTCATAATCAAACGTCTTCCATCAGAGCGGGAGGGGAGAGAGGGCAAAATGATTTTTAAAAACCACTCACTTGAAGAAGAGAAAAAACAGTGCTGGTGGAAACAAAGAAGTGGCCAAAAAAAGAAACACATGGGTCATTTAAATCAGGTTACATGTAATTATTAAAAAATATATTAACAGATAGAGAGTTAATCTTTGTTGTTTTCTTTACATTAGTAAAGTCAGGCTGTTATTTCTCAATGCTGCCCAATACCACACTGTGCCATATACAAGCACTAAAAAACTCAATCAAGAAATAACAGCGAGAGAAACCAAGATGGTGACATAGGCAAACATTGGAAATTGCTGCCTCGCACAACCACTTCAAAAATACAACTAGAAGACAAAACGGACATCATCCAGAACCACAGGAAGGCTGGCTGAGTGGAAATTCAACAACTAGAAGGAAAGAGAAAAGCACACTGAGACTCGGAGGAGGTGCAGAAGTAAAGTGCAGAGGTACAGAGCCACACGCGGAAAGGGGTGGCAACTGAGGACTCGGTTGTCTTTTTCAATCACGAGGGAGACACAAGCTCCCGTTTGCTCTGAACTCCAGTTCTGGGCAAGTCTCTGGGCACCCAGACTCATACGGGGATAAACTGGATTGTCTGGCATCAGTTAGAACTTGAGGGCAGCTTTCTCTCAGAGGTGCTTGCAGCGATTACTGGGGGACACTGAGACACGGGGCCTCTTAGGGCAGGGCTGAGGATCAGCCATAGCTGTTTGCTCCGCCCTGTTGATTCCCTGAGATGCTACCCCACCCAAGCTGTGTGCAGAGGCTTTTGCATATGAAAGGCCTGGCCCTTTGCAATCTAAAATTACCT
>NW_006290631.1:1445752-1452126 GCF_000327345.1 Myotis davidii | reverse complement strand
AAAAAAAAGAAAAAGAAATAACAGAGCTATACTCCAAAAACAGGTGAATACCTGGTAGTCTGCCTGAAAAATTTCGAACAATAATGAAAGACACATGGCTAGATTACATTTACTATAAATATATTCAGAAAACCACTGTGAAGCTAATATTGGAATTGCTATTCTATATTAAAAATCATATTTAAACTTCTAATTAGCAAATTCAAATATGCCTGTAAATATTCATCATAAATTAAAGATAAGCAAATGGACTTCCTCTTTTCTAAAAATAACATTGTCTGCCTTTGAACACACCTGGCACTTCCAGCTCCTAAGCTTTTCCAGGGTTCTGAGGCAGGAACTGGCTTTTTTCTAGAGTCTCCAACCCCGAAGGCATTTAGCTTTCAGTTTCCACTGATCAGTTAAGTTCAACTTGCAAAATGTTATTCACGTTGTATTCCCCTTCCCTCCTCTTAAACCAAGTAATGAGTACATGGCTTTTTGTAAGTCCCTTACTGATTTTATTGGGGTTTCAGGAGAAAGCAAAAATAAAAAGTATGTTGAATTCACTATGCTTGAGAGCAAGCCCCGCAAAATAAATAATTTTTTGAAATAAATTTATATGGAACTCTTTTATGCCAAGGAAATGTAGTTAAGCAAGCCTTTTCTCCAGACTTGACAAGTCCCTAGCCAGCCGTGGGCAAACTACGGCCCGCGGGCCGGATCCGGCCAGTTTGAAATGAATAAAACTAAAAAAAAAAAAAAAGACCGTCCCCTTTTATGTAATGATGTTTACTTTGAATTTATGTTAGTTCACACAAACACTCCATCCATGCTTTTGTTCCGGCCCTCCGGTCCAGTTTAAGAACCCATTGTGGCCCTCGAGTCAAAAAGTTTGCCCACCCCTGCTAATCTCTCTTCTTTCCACAAAGCTGTGCTAACAGGTAACTACGCTTCTCAGGCCCACATGCCCTGCTCTCCCAGCTCTCAGCAAATGGCCTGCCCGTCGTCCCCTCAGAAGCTCTCGCAATGCAAACCTGTGCTCTCCCTGCGCTACTGACCCCACTGGCCTCCTCTCTGGACCTTCCTTTCACCTGATCTCCTCCCTGCCCTTTTTTTTGGCTTCTATGTTCAGTCTCTCAGTTGAGAATAGTTGTTTATTCTCAACTTTGCTCAACTGTTTGCAGATGGTTCTCTACTTCTGTCATTTCACCCTTCAAACAACCTGTACTACTGTATATTATCTATCCCTAAACAGTCCTTCACACACCTACTTCAGATATTCACTGATAAATGGATGTTTTCAGCTACTGCATAGTAAGGTTCCATATTTTCCAACTCAACAGTATCTGTGCAATCATTTAACTGCATCACACTTTCATAAACTGTAAAAAGACATTGGCAAAAAATATAAAGACTTTATTATGTGATAAGAAGTCTCAAACTAACAACATGTAAGGCTAAGATGAAAATAATCACATATGTCAAAAACAGCAGGCCTTCAACCTTAAAAAGATATTTACTGGACTTAACTGGTGGGCCAACAGAAAACTCAACTGTAATTAAAAAGAACAAAATTAAAAGAGCATGCATACTAGTAAAAGTCTGAATTGCTAACTGTCTAAGAGAAGAAAGTCTGTCAGCACAGACAGAATCACCAATCATCAGACCTCACAGACGGCTCTTTCAATGACACAACCATTTTGACAATGTGGCCATAGCTGGAAAAGTGTCATTTTTACACTGTGTCTACCTTAGGCCACCCAGACTGTGGCCTAAGGTAGACACATGCTTCTCCAACTTGAAGATGAGCAAGGAGTGCAAATACAGAGAGGGTACTCCAGGAAGGCATTTGGCCCCAAAACAAACACAGTGTATCTCTCAAATGCATCAATTTACTTAATGTTACGTAATGAAAAATAATTTTATATTAGAGGCCCGAATTCGTGCACTGGTGGGGTCCCTTGGCCTGGCCAGCGATCAGGGCCAATCAGGGCAAGGGACTGCGGGAAGTTAGCAGGCTGCAGGAGGTTGCTGTGGGAGTGCACTGACCACCTGCTTTGAGCATCTGCCCCCTGGTGGTCAGTGCGTGTCATAGTGACCAGTCGTTCAGTCAACCGTTTGTAACAGTCGCTTAGGCTTTTATATATATAGACTAGAGGCCAGGTGCACAAAATTCGTGCATGGGTAGGGTCCCTAGGCCTGGCCGGTGATTGGGGCTGATCTGTGGGGTGACCAGCAGGGAGATCAAGGGCCCCCCACTGACACCTGCCTTGGCTGGCCTGGCACCACCTGCTCGCCGTCCTGCCCCCCACTGCCACCACTGGTCACCTCCCTCTGAGGGGCAACTGGCGGGGCGAACAGGGGCCCCCGCTGGCACCCTGCCTTGTGGGCTGGGGGCAGCTCCTGCATTGAGTGCCGGCCCTCTGGTTGGTGGTCAGTGTGCATCATAGCAACTGGTCGTTCTGCCATTCGGTTGATTTGCAAATTAGGCTTTTATTATATAGGATAAGTGATATTGTGGTAAAATAAAAGTATAAAATATACACAATTTTATGACATAATGCAAACAAGTGTTAAGGTTATAGGTGCTGGTTGGACTATCTTCTTAGGCCCTCTGGGGATAAACATTCACTCCACTCTTACTGCTAACACTTCCTGCAAAGGTTTGCAGCTCCCAAAGAGAACTATGTTTAGGCACTGTTGGTCCCACAAAGACAATGCCTAGCGTTAACAATACTAACAAAGCTAGCAAGCCACAATTCAATTAAAAGCTCTAATTTTTTAAACATTCAAATTGTCCCCTCGGGTGGTCGTTCAACTGGGAGTTTGACCGCTAGCTATGACATGCGCAGACCACCAGGAGGCGGCACAGAACATGGCGGGCGCTGGCAATGCAGCGCTGGCAGCAGGCAGCAGTGGAGGTGTTGCTGGCCCCAATGGGACCGGATGAGAGCAGGACCACAGCGGGATGGTGGAGCAGGTGAATGGGTGACTCCAGGCCAAGGCAGGATGCCAGGCGGGGCTACAGGGCTGTGAGACTGGGGGTGCGAGCTGAGGCTGCAAGGTTGAGGGCGCAAGCTGGGCCCAATCTCCGCAGGCCACCCCGAGGGACCCCACCCATGCAGGAATTCGTGCACCGGGCCTCTAGTAGTATATAGTTAACAAACTTGAAAGGCTGATTATCAAAGTAGGAAATTAAACGTATTCATGTCTTAAAACTCAAAATCAATGTAAAAGCTCTAGGTAAGCAAGAACACCTAATGCAGGCAACAGTGTGTTTTTAAAAATAAACCCCAGAAATGCAAGACCAACACTGCCATGGGCCTCAGAAAGAGAGGAGATAGCATGAAGGTTAGATGCAAAACACTGCATTCCCCATATTTCATTTGTTAACAATGCCATTCTCCCCTTTTACTTTCCAGGTTGTTACTTTTAATGCTAAGGAAGGAAATGCAAGCAGCTGATCTTAAAAACTACAGGCAAAAAAAGAAACCTGTCAGCAATATCAAGAGAAAATAGTAACCTTTTCCTGTATCTGCAGAAAAAGATGACATACATCAGCATCATAAAACTGTCCTTGAAAATGTTATTTCGGATCAAATAATCCCAAAGACATCCAGACTCAGAGACTGTTGTTATATCTATGAAAGTAACCTTTAATACTTACAAAATCTTCTGATTGGTTGTCTCAATAATGCATTGCCCTAGTAATAGTACTTAAACTGACATCTGTTTTCTGAAGAAAAACCTGTGATTTTTATTTTTATGTTTCATATCCATGAGATCAAAATAAATAAAAGCCTCAATCTTACTGGCTGCCTTATTCAAAAAAAAGGAAAAAAAAACAATGAGAGTCTTGGTTCTTTTAAATTAATATAGGGGAAAAAAGAGTGACAGTGTCAGGTTATTTAAAAATAAAAATTATGAGAGGAACAATGGAATTTTCAAAATTTTAATTTTATTCCTCAAATTTTGTGCTTATATGTTGCTACACATGTGATACTTACTGTAACTGCCAGATTTTTCTTCATAAGTAAAATGAAGTTGTAATTCCTCTTCTGACATCTCACAGATGAACACTTTCAGCAAATGGCAAATAATAAACAAAGCATTGTTTGTCTGCCAAATGAAGATGTGACTAGAAAAGAGAGACCAAGGTCACATAAGAATCAATATTTAATCATGAGCACAATCAGTTTATTTCTAGTCAATGATTTCTTCATGATTGATCCATCGTTTTGCCCACTGTATTTGTAATATTAGAATCATGTCCATATCTTTTAATGGCTCATGATTTATGACACTGAAGCAATGAAATCTATTACAGTTTACTTCATAGTTCATTCTATATATTTTACATAGTAAGTGAACATAATAAAAATATTATCCTTTAGGCATGACTGCTCTTTTTTTAAAATATATTTTTATTGATTTCAGAAAGGAAGGGAGAGGGAGAGAGAGACAGAAACATCAATGATGAGAGAGAATCATTGACTGGCTGCCTCCTGCACACCCCAAACTGAGGACCAAGCCCGCAACCCAGGCATGTGACCTTGACCAGAATCGAACCTGGGACCTTCAGTCCACAGTCCAACGCTCTATCCACTGAGCCAAACCAGCTAGGGCATGACTGCTCTTTGTTTTTAACTTTATAGCTGTCCCACACACAGACAATGCAAAGAAAAGAAAGCTAAGATAATTAAAAATACATAGTACCATAAGGAAAATATATGCAAATACACAACCAAATTTTTAAATGGAGTATCACCAGTAATCAGAGAACAATATTTGCTGTTTGTATTAATAACTGTGAACTCACAAGAAAACCTTTTGCTAGATTCAATATTATTTGCTTGGGAGCTGGGCAATGAACAATCTTTTACGAGCTAACCAGATGCCCTGGCCTGTTTGCCTCAGAGCATCGGCCTACGAACTGAAGCGTCCTGGGTTTAATTCCAGTCAAGGGCACGTGTCTGGGTTGTGGGCTCGATTCCCAGTGGGGGACTTGCAGGAGGCAGCCAATCAATGATTCTCTCTCATCATTGATGTTTCTATCTCTCCCTCCCTCTTCCTTCCTTTGTGTAATCAATTTAAATATGTGTGTGTGTGTGTGTGTGTAAATAAAAAGAGCTAACCAGAAAAAAATTGTGTTAAAAAATGCTTGAGCCCTAACCGGTTTGGCTCAGTGGATAGAGCGTCGGCCTGCGGACTGAAAGGTCCCAGGTTCGATTCCGGCCAAGGGCATGTACCTTGGTTGCGGGCACATCCCCAGTAGGAGGTGTGCAGGAGGCAGCTGATCGATGTTTCTCTCCCATCGATGTTTCTAACTCTCTATCCCTCTCCCTTCCTCTCTGTAAAAAATCAATAAAATATATTTAAAAAATGCTTGAGCACATAAAAGGTTAGCTTCCCATTGCATCTGATATAGAACTATAATACCTAATCTGAATCTTCTTTCATCTAATGAGAGAAATTAAGGAAACAGATGTGGAATGAAATAATACTCAAATTAAGTCGTATGTCCAGCAGTAATAATGGGGAATAATGCCCTTTTTAGTAATAATCACATCACTATTAATCTACTTAAATAATATATTTTTAAAGATTATCTAAAATGCTGAAAGCAGATTCCAGAATGTATCATCTCCCCCCAGTGCCTTGGACAGCAAATTAAAACCTCTCTTGTATTTTTTTCCTTTAATAGTAAGTACAATTCCTTTAATAGCTTTTAAAAGACCATAATCAATTTCTAATAGATGAAAAATACTCCTTGTTAAACATGAAAAGAACATTACTAATCAGCCAGCTTACTTCCGACATTCTGCTGAAAGTTTTAGTTCTTTGGTTCTAGAAAGGAAGACCTTAATCAATGCACCAAGGTTTCCTGTTCGAGGATTGTTTTCAACTGCAAGAGAAAGAAAGATTTTAAAAAGTTAAAATTAAGAACTAAAAGCAAAGTGAGTGTATCATAACACTTATAAAATCAAATGTCAAACTGAAGTTGCTCATGGACCAATCTATTGTCAATAAGGAATGAAAGAAATTGCTGCTTGGTTGTAATTCTTTCTGAACAAAAAGTGGTGTACAAAATGGAAGTGCTAGAAACAGCAGGAGAAAATAGCCATCTTATCTGAGAATCCAAAATTGTAAAGAAAACATGTAAGTTAATCTGCATACACAATTTACATATACACATCATTCTCTTTAGAAAAACAGATGCTTAAAAAGCTCAAAAACTGATCATCCAGAACCAAGATGGCGGCATAGGTTAACGCCGGAGTTTGCCGCCTCGAACAACCATTTCAAAAGTGAAACTAAAAGACGGAAGGGACATCACCCAGACCCACAGGAACGCTGGCTGAGTGGAAGTCCTACAACTAGGAGGAAAGAGT
>NW_006290631.1:1419086-1445482 GCF_000327345.1 Myotis davidii | reverse complement strand
CTCAAAAACTGATCATCCATATCCCCAGTATATAGAATATAATAAACCATAAAGATAAAACTATTCAGATAATCACAAATTATTCTTATGAAAACGAAGACACATAAAGAAAGACACATCATGTGGCCAGTGGGGTGCTATCTGACCAAGCAAAATTTTAAAGAATTTATTAAAAGAATTTTTTTTCAAGTTTAAAAGGTGAGTATTTCAGCAAAGCCAGCCTAGGGTTGAGAGAAGATTCTATTGGGAATGAGAAGATCTGGCTTCTAGATCCAAGTCTATAATAAGGGAATATTGAACCTCAGGCAAATTATTTACTTCTCCACCTCAGTTTTCTCATCTGGAAAAGAAATAACAGCTAATATATATTGAACAATACACTTAGTGCTTTACATGCATTACCTACTATAATCCTCAAAACTACATATGGCATAAGCACAAATATGAACTCCATTTTACAGAGCACCCCCTGTAGGTTCATGCTTGCTCAAGGACACATAGTTATCTACTGGCTCAAATCCTTGGCCCTACACTATGCCAAACCAGCCCCTGTAATCAAAGAATTGGACTTAATGAAACTCTAAAGTTCTATCAGGCTGCAGAGCAAGACATAGGCTATGATTAATTTGGTGTGTCAACTTGACTGGGCCACTGGATACCCAGGTACCCAGTTAACATTATTCCCAGTGTGTCTGGGAGAGGGTCTCTGCATTTGAATTGGTAGACTGAGTAAAGCAGATTTCGTCTCCATGGATGGCCCACAGAGAAAAGTCAGAGGAAGGCTGAATTCTTTCTATCTGCCTGACTGTTGAGCTGAAACACTGATCATCTTCTGTGCTTAAATGGGACTCGCAACATTGGCTCTCCTAGTTCTCAGGCCTTTGGACTTGGACTGGAATTTATACCATTAACTTTCCTGGGTCCTCCAGCACACACACCAGATCACGGGACTGCTCAGCCTTTATAGTCGTATGAGCCAATTTCTTATAATAAATCTCATTTTATATATACAGTGGGGCCTTGACTTACAAGTTTAATTTGTTCCGTGACAGAGCTCGTAACTCAAATTACTTGTATGTCAAATCATAAAGTGAACGAGTGAGACACGTGATGCTGGGCTGATCTTGTTGCGTTCACTGTGATGTTCGCGGCGCCAACTAGCGGTGGGGTATCTGAAGCTGGCTCATAACCCGAATTTTAGCTCGCAACTCAAAGCAAAAAATCAGCTGAGAGACTGCTCGTATCTTGAAATTCTCGTTAGTCGGGACACTCGTAAGTCAAGGCCCCACTGTACCAGGCGTCTCAAAAAATCCTATGTAATAAAAGGGTAATATACAAATCTACGAAAGGGTGGAACGACCAGTCGCTATGACACGCACTGACCACCAGGGGGCAGACGCCCAACACAGGAGCTGCCCCCTGGTGGTCAGTGTGCTCCCACAGGGGAAGCACCGCTTCGCCACAAACCAGGATGATGGCTGGAGATCACAGCAGCGGTGGCGACAGCACTAAGGATGTCCAACTGCAGCTTAAGCCTAAGCTGTCAGTTGGACATCCCCCAAGGAATCCCAGAATGCTAAAGGGCACAGGCCGGGCTAAGGGACACTCCCCCCACCCCGAGTGCATGAATGTCATGCACTGGGCCTCTAGTGTATACATATTTCAGCTGACAGCTCAATTTTAAAATGAAATGTATTTTAATAAACCCTGCCTTTATCATTATTCAAAATGTGTGCATACATTTTGGGGGGACACTCTATATATATCCATCCACTCTATGGATTCTGTTTCTCAGAATTCATCTTAGCCTGGCTTTCGTGGCTCAGTGGTTGAGTGTCGACCTACGAACCAGGAGGCCACGGTTCAATTCCCAGTCAGGGCACATGTCTGGTTTGTGGGCTCGATATCCAGTGTGGGGTGTGCAGGAGGCAGCCAATCAATGATTCCCTCTTGTCATTGATGTTTCTATCTACCTCTCCCTCGCTCTTCCTTTCTGAAATCAATTTAAAAAATTTTTTTAAAGAATTCATCTTAAGGGAGAGACTATTTAGTTAGAACCTTTACTTTTACTGATGGAAGAAAAAAGAAATCCAGAAAGGCTATATGTTGGGCCCAAAGTCAACAATATGTTAGTGACAAATGCCCAGTCTTTTCACTTTACCAATAGTTTTCAAACTGTGAGATTCCAGAGTTCTGGGGTATTTTTTTCACTTTTGAAATACATTTTTAACTATTTTGAAAACTAGAAATGCAAACACACACATTGGCTTGTGCTGCCAGGAGAATTCATTTTTATGCAGATCTGAGAATTATGCGTTTGCTGCCATTTCTATGCATAATATCTAAACTTCTGTGTCAAAGATATAAAAAGATGTAGTTCTCCAGAATTTTTTATCCAGGTCTGCACATACATACTTTTTAAAATGTACATGGAAATAAGCACACTATTCCAGCCTACCTGCTCTGTACCCATAACTGGCAAGTTAACTCGGTCTGCCTACCAGGTCTATGTTCTTGCCACAGCCTGAGAGTCAATGCATGTAACTGTGTAACGTTCTCATTAGGACAGAAGTTGCAGAACCTTGCTGTTCCACGCGTGGCTCATGGACTATTGGCAACAGCATTGTCTGGGAGCTGTTGGAAGTGCAGAACCTCAGGTCCACCCTGAGATTTAAAGTTGACAGTGCTTTTCAAAGGTTAATGTACATTTAAATCACATTTAAAGTTTAAATTCTGACTCTACCCATATCAAGTGTGACCTGAGACTCTGCATCGCTAACAGCCTTCCTGCTTCTGGCTGGAGAACCCCCACTCTGTGTGCTGTAAATTAGGGCAGGTTTGGCCCAGCTTTCATAATCAAGAATAGGTGCATGATTAGATATTAGGCATTAGATAGTGTTACAGTTTCTCTTTGAAACACAAATTAACTATCTTCAATCATTAGGTTTCATTTAATGAAAGAATATCATAAGATTTCAGGATAAACTGTGTTTTGTTCTTTTTTTATTAAAAGTTACTGTTTGCAAGTGCATCTTTGTGTAAATTAATATTATCTAGCTATTGTAAACCAAAACAAAATACTGAAACAAAAGTTGAAGCTGATATAATTCAGAATCCCAACTTTACAATCTTGTTTATTCAACAGCCCCTTTATTACTGAATTACTTTATAATTGTTTTAATTTATAAATAGCCAGCTATTAAAAAGCAAACCTGTCTATTGGAAAGAACAACCAAACTACTAGACTGATGTAATGAAAACTCTGTGTACCTTTTTCAATCATTTGGCATGTATTTATTGAGCTCCTTATATGTACTCAGCACTGTTTCAGGTATAAGAAAATACTTATAAACAGAATTCCCTGTATTTTTTTATTTTATTGATTTCAGAGAGGAAGGAAGAGGGAGAGATAGAAACATCAATGATGAGAGAGAATCATTGATTGGTTGCCTCCTGCATGCCCCACACTGGAGATTGAGCCTGCAACCCGGGCATGTGCCCTGACCAGGAATCAAATCATGACCTCTATTGTGCCCTGACTGGAAATCAAACAGTGACATCCTGGTTCCTAGGGCAACGCTCAACCACTGCGCCATACTGGTTGGGCTCCTTATCTTAATAAAGCTGACATTCTAAGATGGTTAAGTTTCCACAGTACTCTTCTGGGCAAGATGCAAACGGGGCAATAAATTAATAAAAGTAAGTACACTCAGTGATGTTTCAACAACAGGTGTAATATTCCAAAATACCTCAATGGATTTTAACAGGATCAAACCTAGTTGGTAAAAATTAAACGCAATGTTAAAGTTGAATGAGCTTCAGGAACCAGGGTAGGAATAGGGACATCTGACAGGAAGGCAGAAAAGCATAATGGAACTAGACTACAGATCTGACCAGGTTCAAACCCCAGCTCCCCCGTGATTAGCTGTGTGACAATTGGCAACTTACTTAACCTCCCCACACCTCAGTTTCCTCACCTGTGAAACTAGGATCATAGTACTTAAGCACAATAACTCATCTGACTCTGGAGTTTAAACTTGTAGAAATATATTAACTAACTTGACCTTTTGTATAAAGAAGGGAATTCTCCATCGATACAGGAGTTCAACCAAAGTCTGGGTAACACTCACGTAAGGGTATAATAAAGAGGATTTCCACCTGGAGTGAGAGATTGAACTTCCTTTCAGGCCCTGAAATAACCTTTCCCAATATATCACTAAAATACCCATGAGCCACAAGACCCAATAACCAATATAGAGGAAACACAGAGGACAGAAACATATTAACATTTCAACCAACAAAATCTACATTGTGGGAAACTCTACAACCCACTTTCTTTTTTAAAATTACTTTTTATTTTAACTGGAGGCCCGATGCACGAAATTCGTGCACTGGGGGTGGGGGTGGGGTATGTCCCTCAGCCTGGCCTGCGCCCTCTTGCAGTCTGGGACCACTCAGGGGATGTCTGCCTGCCAGCTTAGGCCCACTCCCCATGGGAAGCTGGCCTAAACTGGCAGGCAGACATCTCTCTCGCAGTCCGGGACCCCTTGCCCGTTACTGCCCACCTGCTCACTGCTCGGCTTGCTGCTTCTTAGGGCTGCCACAGAGGCGGGCGAGGTTTGCTAATGAACTTGGCTTCTGGCTGAGCTCGCCAGCCATGAACCTGGCTTCTGGCTGAGTGGTGCTCCCCCTGTGGGAGCACACTGACCACCAGGGGGCAGCTCCTGCGTTGAGCGTCTGCCCTTAGTGGTAAGTGCACGTCATAGCAACCAGTCGTTCTGCCAGCTGTCCTGCTGTTTGGTCTATTTGCATATTAGGCCTTTATTATATAGGATTACAGTTCACATTCAATATTATATTAGTTTCAGGTGTAGAGTATAGTGGTTAGACATTTATATAACTTACAAGATGGTCCCAACCAATAAATTTAGTACCTGACACCAGTCACTCACCCAAGCTTATAATTATTACAATATTATTGACTATATTCCCTATGCTGGACTTCACATCCCCACCCACTTTCTTTAATAAATTCAGAGAGGAAAAAGGAGACAAATGCAGGAAGAAACTACTTATGAGAAGAACTGTAAAAATATATCAACCAATAATAATGTGAGGACTTTATATTGCTCCAGATTCAAACAGACGATTAGAAATTTGAACACTCAATGAATATTTTATGATGTTAAAAATTGTTTTTTAGCCCTGACTGGTTTGGCTCAGTGGATACAGCGTCGACCTACGGACTCAAGGGTCCTAGGTTCAATTCTGGTCAAGGGCATGTACCTTGGTTGCGGGCACATACCCAGTAGGGAGTGTGCAGGAAGCAGCTGATCGATGCTTCTCTCTCATCGATGTTTCTAACTCTCTATCCTTCTCCCTCCCTCTCTGTAAAAAATCAATAACATATATTTTTTTAAAAATTGTTTTTTAATAAAATTACAGTATTTATTTTCTCTTAAAAAAATCCTTATTATGAGATACATACTAAAATATTTCTGGATGAAATGATATGATGTCTGAGGTTTTTATCAAATTAATATGTGAAGATAGATGAATGATACGATGTCTGAGATTTGTCAAATTAATTACACGAGGATATGTTTGTTGTCTGTGCACTTTTCCGTACATACGTCATACTTCAATAAATGAGAGAGGTACAAATGAAACATGATTGGCCATGAAAATGATTGAAACTGGAAGATGAGTATATGGGAGTTCATTATATTATTCTCTCCACCTTTGGATGAGTGTAAAATAATTAAAAATAAAATACCCATGAGAACAAATGATACAAGCTCACAAAAATGCTGAATCAGGATACAGTTCTTCTTCCAAAAAACAGGAAATAATTCCACTAACTACAAATTATATAAACCTGACTACAAATGTATTTGGTAATCATTAACAAGCCTAACTGCCTGAAAGTACCTTTGAGGAACAAGTCTCCTTCTTACTGTCTACCCCAATCAGAAAATTTATGTGACTCCTTCAACATGATAACTTTCTATACAGATTCAGAGATTAAAACTCCCAGAAAATAACAGGAAACAAGCCAAACACAAAACAACTATGTTGGAGGGAAGAGGTAGGAAAAAAATGTTGATCCAACTGTTCGATTTGGGGATTTTAGGATTCGCTCACACTCCAAAACCAAGGAGTGGAGACAATGGAAAGTCTCAGTTAAACCAATCAAACATGTACAACATGTTCTAAAAGTCAGGCTAGAACACAGCACCAGCCTACCTTCAAGGTAAAACAACAGATTCAGCAAGCACCTCGAGAAGCCACACAGGAACAGGGTTAATAAATATACGCTCTGGCAGCAAGCGCCCTGCCTTCTCACTCTCTGCCTTCTCCCTGCTTTATTTTTCTGAAGAGTCATCATTATATAAAATATATGTATTTTTTTATGGTCTGGCTTCCCCGTTAAGACAGATTCATGAGGTCAGGGACCTGGGTAGGTCTTTATTGCAGTCACTCACCCAGCTATAATATTATAGGTGCTCAATAAATATTTGCTGGTTTAATGACTACAAAGAAAACAACAGTAACAACAAAATAAGGAACAGGATATGCTGAAACCTCAGCAGAAGAGCTGAATCAGAACTGGCAAAAAGAACTTTGGTACACAACCATCATTAGTGGAAAATAGGAAAATGAACCATCTATTTTTAAAAGGAACAGAAAGCACCTGGGAAAAATTAGTATAATGAAAAGAGTGCACTGACATATTAGGAAAACTAGATTGATTAAAAATGCAAAACAACTAAAAGATACATTAGAATCTTAAAAGACAAGAACTGTAATGTATAAACACTGAACCAAAGATATAAAAGAGGAATTACAAGAAAAGAACAGAGATGAAGAAAAAGATGATGCAGAAGGCAAACAACAGAGATCCAACCTGAACCTCACAGGTGACAATGCCAAGTTGGAGGAGAAGAAACTAAAACAAGTAAAATCAAAGCCTTGACTACAGAAAACTTCAGAACTGAATAAGCTCACAAAAATGCTTGTTAATAAACCAATAAAAGGACCTCATCAAATTACAGGGAAAATCATAAAGAAAAAAGTATAATGAGGAACATTTAATCATAATGGTTATAGGGGGAAAAGTCTTATGAACAAAGGAACAAAAAGAAATTTAGGTCTCAGACTTCCTCTCAGGTTAATACTAGATGCCACAAAAGAGCAGATGAACTCCTACAGAGTTTTGAGGGACATGACAGTAAAGAAGTTTGTGTACAAGAAGTTGTCTGTCATGCTTGACCTACTCCTGCACTCCAAAGGAAAAAGAATCCAAGGAACCCATTGGAAACAGGCAAATGAGAGCTGAGACAACATAAACACATCAGCAGCTGCCTGGTGCTGAGGAGGCAGAATTTAAAGTTAACTCCTGGCCAATCAGAGGAACTTGGTTACTCCCTGGGACAGGGGTAGGCAACCCCTGGCACGCGTGCCAAACATGGCACGCCAGTAACTTTTGCTGGCACGCAAAACCCTCTCTTATAATCTTCCATTTACAATTTTTTTCTTAATATCGACTTTTTTATTTTTCAGGTAAATTCAGTGTAGGTGCATCTTAGATAATTTACATAACAAGTTATCTTAAAGACCATAGACATGGATTGACAAGAGAGGGGAAGAGCAATTTCTATGACTCTGCCTTAACTCTCCCTGCCTTCCTAGATATACTGTGTTTTTGTCGCTTGAATGAATTTTTTCTTCAAGGTTCTTCACATACGTGCACCTTAAGAGATATCAAGTAGGTGTAACATGTTCTCAAAAAATTAGGGTTGGCACGCAGAAGAATTTTGAGTCAGAGCTTTTGCTGGTTTTGGCACGCACTCACAAAAAGGTTGCCCACCCCTGGCCTAGGACTTTCCATTGACATCCCTGACTAACGGCCGTACCCTAGAACTAAGGAAAACTCAGAAATAGTAATAGGAGACCCAGAAGGAAAGGAAGGAGAGAAGAAAATATCTGAAAAAGTTGTGGGAAATAAAACCTCCCTGTATTTCTGTGTTCCTGTAAAAAAGCCTTCGTCTCCTGGGTCAGCAAAACATACATGCTATGAAGTGAGAGAATGTCTGCTTTTACTTCTCCCAGAATCATTTCACATACCATCAGGATTAGAACTGTAGCCATGAGTTTAAAACTTCCTTATCTCACAGAAAGCCAAGCAGTTACATCACAAGATAAGCGCCTAAGCTGGCTCCAAAGGAGTAGGAGAGACTCCAGTATCATCTTCCTAAGTATCCACTTTTCAAAGAGACATGAGGTCCCAGAACTTGGAAACACCGCTAGGTCTAAAAAGCCAAGGCAGGGAGAGAGTGTATCTGGCTCCTGAAGAGCTTTTATTTACATACCAAAGGACTGGAGTAAAGAGGAGAAGAGGGGGACAGCTAACTCCTTCCCCTTCATAAGAAAACACACACCCTCCCCCAGCTACTCACATAAAACAACTGACCTGGCTCTCAAAGCGTCTCCTAGCACAGTGGTTCTCAACCTTGGCTGCACATTAGAATCACCTGGGAATCTTTTTAAAATCCTGATTTCTGGGCCTCTTCCTCCGGAAATTCTGTTTCTCCGTTACTAATGATGAGGCCCCAGAAACCAGGATTTTAAAAAGATTCCCAGGTGATTCTAATGTGCAGCCAAGGTTGAGAACCACTACTTTACAGTGAAGTAATGACAAACACAACCCTGACCAAGTAATCAAGGTCAGTATCATCAGAGATAAGCTCATGTGATAGCACTTACTCCTAATATGATGTGTTGAGAACAGCACTTCACCTCTGTGGTCTTCCTCCTACAGACCCATCACCCCAGTGTAACCATGAGAAAAACATCAAACAAACTCAAATCGAGGGACATTCGGAAAAGTACCCTGCTAGTACTCCTCAAAACTCTAAGAAAATTCCAAAAAACCACTGCAGACCAGAGAAGGCTAAGGAGACATGATGACTAAATGTACTGTGGTATCCTGAATGAGATCCTGGAAAAGAAAAAGGACAGTAAGAGTAAACTAGTGAAATCTGAATAAAGTATTGAGTTAGTTAATAGTACTGTATCAGTGGTGATTTTCTGATTGTGACTAAGATGTTAACAATAAGGGAAACTGATGAGAGTTATATGGGAACTCTATAGCTCTGTAACTTTTCTGTAAATCTAAAGCTATTCTAAAATTAAATTTTTATTTTAAACATCTCAATAGATAGATTTAATAGCAGATGACATACAACAGAAGACAAGATTAGTAAACAAAAGACAGGTTAAAAGAAAATACACTCTTAAAGGTCAGAGAGGGGAAAAAATGAACATAAAAAGCCCAACATAAAAATGGCAACAAACCTGCCAAAAATGATGGAAAAACATTAATCTATACCAAAAAAAAGCCTTAGCAGACATATGAGACATACTGAAAATGTTAAAAGGGTATAACAGAAGTCCCAGAGGAGAGGAGAAACAGAATAGGATAGAAACAGTGTATAAACCAATAATGGCTGAGAATTTTCCAAAACTGATGAAAGATCTCAACCAACAGATTTAAGAAGCTCTACAAACCTCAAGCAGCAAAAAAAGAAAAGAAAACCACTCCTCAGCACATCATTCTAAAATGCTAAAAACCAAAGGACAAGGAGAAAAACTTTAGAACATCCCAAGAAAAAAATTCCATTATTTTCAAAGGAAAAACACTGACATTGACAACTTTCATCACAACAAAAATGAGACAAGCAGAAAGAGAATAGAACGATACCTTTAAAGTCCCATCCAGTCATTAGCAATAAAACACGTGCTTAGCAGAGTCTATTACCACCACTGCAAATTAACCAAGCATGTGTTTTACTGCTAATGACTGAATGGCACATTCTAGTAGCATCCATGAGCACCATGAATAGAATTATTATTATTATTATCATCATCATCAAGAAAACATCATTAATTCAATTCATATCACACTATCAAAATTTGTAATAGAAAATTTCAAGTACCCACACACACATACGTATACATATATATGCACACATACATGCACACACATGCTCATTTCTCCACCTTACCTAAAGACCTGCAGACTGAAATAGTTGCCTCCTCCAAGAGCTTCAAATCAGTACTGGAAAGATAGGAGAAGAAAGATAATTAATAATTATAACCCTAAATATGTACACACTAGTTAAAGAAATATATGAAAGAAGAGAAAAATAATTTAGAAGGAAAATATGATATACTAGAGGCCCGGTGGGGTCCCTCAGCCTGGCCTGTGCCCTCTCACAATCCGGGACCCCTCGGGGGATGTAGTAGTGCAGGAGACAGCAGGCGGCCAGGGAGGAGCCTGCTCATCCCAGTCTCGCTGCCCAGGTAGCACTGCAGCAGAGGCGGGAGAGGCTCCCACTGACGCAGCTGTGTTCGCCAGCTGTGAGCCCGGGGTCTGGCACCCATCGGTCAACTCATGCGTTGAGTATCTGTCCCCTAGTGGTCAGTGCATGTCATAGCGATCGGTCAACCAGTCGCTTAGGGTTTTATATATATAGATAGTAGTGAACAATAAAATCAGCACAATAAAATGAAGCTTCTATTTTCAATATAATTAGGAAATTTACTATAATCCTTCATATGACATTCCTAAAAGATAAGAGCTCAGGGCACCCTGCCTTTCAAGCATTGAGGCAGGGAGGAATGGTAGGATTGGAGGCTTGGAAAAACTTGATAAAGGCACACCAAAGTATAGAGCAAAAGACAGGGGCCCCCTCCGCCCATTTGTAAGGGGAGTACATGGGATACACTTATTTAGAAAAATACTATTATTTTCAGGAAATGGGAATTTTTTGTTGTTGTTTGTTTGCTAATCCTCACCTGAGGATATTTTTCAACTGATTTTCAGGGAGAGTGGAAGAGAGAGGGAAAGACAGAGAAAAACATCAATGTGAGAGAAGCATATCGAATGGTTGCCTCCTGCATGAGCCCCGAACAGGACCCTTTGGTCTGCAGGCCGACGCTCTATCCACTGAGTCAAACTGGCCAGGGCAAGATGGGAATTTTTTTTTAAATATATTTTATTGATTTTTTACAGAGAGGAATGGAGACAGAGAGTCAGAAACATCGATGAGAGAGAAACATCGATCAGCCGCCTCCTGCACATCCCCCACTGGGGATGTGCCCGCAACCCAGGTACATGCCCCTGACCGGAATCGAACCCTGGGACCCTTCAGTCCGCAGGCCAACGCTCTATCCACTGAGCCAAACCGGTTTCGGCAAGACGGGAATTTTTAAAGTTGCCACAGAAGGAGCTGCCTTCCTTCCTTCTTCTCCTCCCCTCCCTGGAGTCCCTACCACCCATCCATCCTAACGGGTATGAAATCAAGGGAAGGAAGGAATACAGATAAGCAAATTGAGGCTTCCAAGGAGTTTAATATTCAGGAATCGGAGCTACAGGAAGAACAGGAACTAGCTTTAGAGTCTGGGGGCTGGTTTAAAAGTTTCCTGTTCTTTTCTGCTAATACACATGGCACAACAAATCCTCCAAACAGGCAACTCTTCCATGGCTCCCTGAAAAATCCCCACCTCCTAGGGAATATATAAAAATAAAGAAGAGAAAAGTACTATCACTGAGGAGGCACACTTTTAAAAAGGAAGAATCCATAAGCATTTAGAGCATCTGACACACGAACATTTTAGAGAACCTGTGGAAGAACACTAATTGCTTTAGCCATCTCTAGAACTACGCTGTCCAGGATGCTTCCTGGGGCCACATGTAGTGTGAACTGTGGCCAGTCCTAATTGAGATGTGCTAAAATACAAAGTACACACCAGATTTCAAAGATTAAAAAGAATAAAACATATTTCATTATAAATCCTTATGTTCATGAAATTATAACATTTGGGATATATTGGGTTAAATGAAATATTAAAATTAATTTCACCTGTTTCATTTTACTTTTTTCATGTGGCTAATAACCAAACTTTCAACTACATGAATGTGTTACATATTTGTTTGTTTGTTTGTTAACAAAGGTTTATTTTTATATGAACCTAGTTCCACGCCAGACACAGAGGACAGGAGGGGACAGACAGGAGGGGACAGACAAGGTCACGGTCCTTACACTCATACTCGGGACAGCCACCTCCGTGTCTTCCATCCTCACCTCAGCCTGACAAGGCCAGT
This sequence comes from Myotis davidii, assembly GCF_000327345.1. Taxonomy (NCBI): domain Eukaryota; kingdom Metazoa; phylum Chordata; class Mammalia; order Chiroptera; family Vespertilionidae; genus Myotis; species Myotis davidii. The sequence goes on along the minus strand of NW_006290631.1, from coordinate 1,433,313 downwards.
GAATGGGGAGGAGTCCAGACAGGTGACTGGACGAAAGATGTGCTATTTCTTGACTAGGGGACACAGAGGGACAGGAGGACACAGTGGTACATAAAAATAGAGATGCCAACAGTTAGATGCACATCTAGGCCTGAAACAGAAGGAAGTCTGGGCTTAACATACAACTGGGCAGTACCGGCTCATAATGAAAACGTGGGTCCTCGGCAAAGGGCCCTGGTGCCTGCTGCCATCTGAAATGGCCTTGCATTAGGATGGCTCAAGCTGCTTTCTGTCCCCGGTGGGTGCTGGGCACTCAGTAGGCCAACAAGTGCAGCCAGAAAAAAGCACAGGTAGTACCAGGGCCAGCAGAAGCTCAGAGACGTTAACCTCTTCTGCTGATGTGAGATCTCGGGTCTTTGCTTGGCTCCGTCATTTTACCTGGGAGTCTGACACAAGGAGCTAAGACGGTGTCAGCCCCTGGCTGATGGGAGGGTGGATGGGGTCCTTCTCAGATGAGCGCAGTCCTAGTTTAGGCAAATATCAAGTGAAAAAGGTATGACACCAGTCAGCCCCAAGATGTCTGTCTGACTCCTGCGCCCTGATGATGGGGTCACAGGCCATCCTCTGGGTCGTGTTCATTCCCTGAGTGACAAGAGTCCCAGACGAGCCAGTCCTGTGCAAACAACAACCCCAGGACACGGACCACAGGCCTCCGCACAGTGAAGACATACCGATGAGCACTTATCCCTTCCTATCACTTCCTGAGGGCCTGCCCTGGTGGGTGGGGGGAAGGCCACAAGGACAGAAGCCCCTGCCTTTGCGGTCCTAGTAGGGACACCGACAAACACAGAAGCATTTAAAATGCAAGGGCCGGGGCCTGGAAACGGCTGACCGGGAGAGGTCGACTTCAAGGCTGCATTTGGCAAAGTTGAAGGGCACAGCTAGGCTCAAACTTCCCTCCCACCCCCCACCCGTCTTAAATTGTTACTTCTGGGGACCCAGGAGTGCCCCCTTCAAAACTCCATGTGGGGTTTTTGAATAAACTATTGAGAATCAAAAATTTTTTAAAAGCTTTCTTCCCTTAAGCACCCGGAGAGCATTATTTACAGAATCCACATTTAAATTTACAGCAAACATTGTTCTAGAACTTATCAATAAACTACATTTTCTACTTTTCCCCCTTGAACACCTGAGCTAAACATCGTCATAGCCCCGGTGACTTCGGGCCCTTATTTTCTTGACGCCGCATCTTCGTTCTCCTGCTTTGTCTTTTCAGCAGGCTCTTGGCACTCCGCATCACTCTCAGTTTGGACAGACTCTCCCAAGCGTCCCTGGTGGGAGGGGCCGGCACCCTCCTTGATTTCTGGTGATGCTCTAAAACCTGCATCTCACAAACTAGGACAGTATCATATATAAAAAGCATTATGCATGGCCATACAAAGCTAAGGCCACTGACTGCTTCAGTGGCTATGCTATTCCCTTAAGAATCTCAAATTATATTCATATTGAAAAAATACAAATATCTTTTCAAAATTAAACCTTTAAGCTTAACTAAGATTTAAAAAAATTTTAACCAAAATAATCTAGAAATAACCTACAGTAAAGTGCTTACAGGTACTAGATATTTTTAGAGTGTCTGGATGCCTCACAACGTCTGTGGGTCTGCTGTCCTCCCATCCCTTTCTCCTACCTTCCCATCTCCCCCTCAGGGTGAGCGGAGCAGGGGCAGGCAGGCTTGCTCAGCATGACCCCACTCCCTGGCCCCAGGTGACTGGTCAGGGATAGATGTCTAATGTAAGCCACACCAGAGTCTTGAGGAATTTGGAATTGAGATGGAAAGACAGGTTTTCTGATGGCTGGAACTTGGGAGGCAAAGCTGAGGGTTATGGGAAGCCATCCTCCACTGAGAGGCAGAGAAAGCTGGTTAGTAAGAAGATGAATAAGAGAGCTTCGTGGACAAAAGCAGCAATAAACAGAGAAGCCTCTCAGGATTCCTGCCGGCCTTCTGATTCTTGGGACCAGTTCTTCCCAAAGCCTGACTGCGTTTATGATCTTCGATTCTATTAGACCCCACCCCTGTCTCTTCATCACATAATCCCCTCTTTCCGGTATATGCTAAATCACATTGATTTTTGTTAATAACCAAAAGGTCCTAATTAATAAATCACTGTGGTAAGATTTAATAATACACTTAGTAGTTGCCAAGAAGTGGGAACTATGAATTACTCAGTTTATTGGTTACTCGGGGAAAAAAAAATAAAGAGGTATAAAATGCAAAAGATTGTAAAGAGCTTTATGAGGGTAGTAACTAGACCACATGCATTAAATCTGTTTCACTGGTGCCTCTACTTTCTTCAGTCAATAACACTCTCAACGCTCGCTGGAACCAAGATCTTCAATTATATACATGTGGTTATAAACTTCAAAAACTTCTGAATTTGTTCATTCAACAAACATTACCTAGATGCCCAGGACATGCTGGGCTCTATGAATGATGCTACCTCTCTCTCCAGGCTACAAGGAGGAATGAAGCAGCAGAGACTATTGGGAAGTATGAAAATCAAGACCAGCCCTTTGCCTAAGCTCATAGGAAGTGCACCCAACCTGCCCTAGGAGCAATAAAGGAAGGCTTCCTGGAGGAAGAAACTGTGTCCTGAAGGAGCAAAAGAAATCAGCTGGGCAGACCAAAGGAGAGGGCTTTCCAGACACAGGAATAGTGTACCAAAGGCAGTGCAGTCACAACCTGGCATGTTCTTGGAAGCGGAGATGAATCAACACTGGAGAAGGGCAAATAGAAGCCTGGAGAAATACACTAGATGGCTAGAATACAGAGTTCAGTTTCTCAACTTGTTCTCAAGAGAAAGGTTCCCAATACAGCGTTCTGATTGATTTCTAAGACAATATTAGCCTTAAAAAGGGATTATTTACACATGTATCAGTGAGGTTGTTTGGACATTATTTCTTCCAGGAAACCTTCTTTGATCACCTAACACAATGTGAGAAGTCTGGTTTCCGCCCCATAAGCACCCAATCGTAAAACTGAGCACATAGTAGTAAGATTGCCCAATTATCTGTCTGTAGCCCCCGCTAGACTGAGGGCTCCTTGCTCATCACAGCATTCCCAGCTTGGTGCAAAGCAGGCACTTAATAAAAATGCACTGAGTGAATGAATGACAGACACTTCACTATCAGAAAACAAAATTAATTATTTCCCCCTGTTCCTCAAGAAACACTCGACACTCTCCAGCGCTCAAGGCAAGGTCTGCCCCTAGGTTTTTTATTTTTATTAAAATATTTTTCTAAACACTTATTTGCTTCCGAATGTAAAATGTTATATCTTCTGAAGCAGTCCGATGGTTTTTGTCATTCAAGGACGCAGAGACCTGGAAAGGCTGAGTTCTCTCTTGGCTCTAGGAGCACTCCCTCTGGTGGTAAGTCAGCCAGCACCTGCCATTCTGTGACCAGGTCATCAGGCTTGGGTTCCCTGCACCAGGCCTGACCTGAAACAGCACCTCTGCCGCCGCCTCCTCAATAATCACCACTTCGGGTCAGAAGCACCTGCAGTGCCCAGATTATAAGCTCCATGAGAACAGGAAAATGTCCCATTCACCCACGCATCCCCACCTTGCCTGGTGTAGTGGCTCAACCAGAAGACAAACACTTGGTAATTGCCTATCAAATAAGGGATTCACAGAGCTCTGTTTTCTGCAGTGTCCCTGCAATTTCTACATTCTGAAGCCTTACTTACTTCTGCAAAGGAAATCAGCCAGGCACACCCCTGCCAAAAGCAACACGCTGATTGTTATAATAGAATTCCTTTCCTCCCACCTCTCCATCCTCCAATTTTCTAAACTTCTTGGAACATTTTAAGAATAATCTTCTTTCTTATTTGCTTGATTTAGAGCTAAAATGAGGTGGCAAGCAACTGGGGTGGTTGGTCACTGTTGCTGCGTGTTCTAGGCATCTATGCACAGCACTCCTTTAGTTAAACAAATGAGCTCAGATGTTCTGGCAGCAGGCAACTAACAAATCATCATTTGCAGTAAATAAAACTAAAATGGTACCGCAGAATATGCCAATGTTTCCAAGACAATTGGAAACCGAATGCTGTTTCTGAAGGTAGATTTGGGGCACTAGAAGCATAATACAAAAAAGGGGCGAAAAGGCAGCAAATATCCACACCAATACAGATTAAATAAATTAGCACCATACAGAGTGCTTCAAACACTCTATCCATACACACGTCCCACAACTGTGGGTCAATCTGAAAAACGTCAATATGGGAGATGAGCGATAAATATTTAAAACTAGTAATCTCTTAACCAAACTTTTGCTAAGTGAACTAAATCTAGATAGACAACCATACTGACCCAATGGCCAGGTGTGGCTCTGAAGCAATCCTTCTGTGAGAGCATCAGACTCCTGCTTCTCAGGGCTGGGCCACGATTATCGTTCCAGCAGCAACATAAACAGAGGGAGTCTCAGAACAGGAGCCTCAGCTTTGCTGGTGACACCCAAATGAACAAGGAGACCTATGCCCAAGAGTCAGACAGAGAGACAGACACACACGCACACCAAGCAAATCTGAAACCAGTCTCAGGATCCTGCCATAGTTTTAAGAACCTTCAATGGGCTTCCCTGAAGATAATTCAGCAAGGAAGCGGTTATTAAAATTTTCACATCCATAGGGAAGTTCTTAAACATCACCACTGTCATCTCTGGGCTACGTTCTAAGTCTGTTCTTGTGACTTCATGAAGAAAATCTCCCGAGGAAGACATCTGTCATCAGCCTCAACCTCACACTGTGCACGCTTCCATGAGAGCTTTCATAACAGAATTCCCCAATAATACAGCTGAATTATTTCTAAGTTATATCTCAAGTAATCAATGTAATCTATGCCGCCTCTGCTGAGTACAGCAATTTATTTACATCATGACAAAGTTAAGTAACTGGGAAGTGTAGGTAGCAGAGAAGACTGGCAAGGGAAAACAGAGCAAAAGAGGGAAGAACCTTAAAGTCGTGTTAAGGAGACTGAATTGTATCTTACATAAAACAGGAAGCCATTAAGCACAGAATCAAAAACATACACTAACAGAACTACTAAAGCAGCAGCAAGGTGCCCTGGGTATGGTTAATGTCTGACACTGGCTATAACCAACTTGAGTCTTTTAGGAGGGAGCGGGGGGAGAGGAGGATGTTAGTAATAATAATGCCTGTGTGATACATTGGATAAAGCCTAACCTTGTATTACAATCACTAAAATTAACCACCTCTGCCAAGTGCTGGACCAGCTAACTTGGATAAACCACTAATGGTTACTAAAGCAGAACACAGTCAAGTACATAATCTTTAAAAATTCTAGCGAATTCAACTAAAGTTATATAGCAAATCGGAACACTAGGGAGAAATACTAACAGGAAGACTATGGAAGGTCTGCATCTCTGGACTCACAGGCGGGTCACTTTCAATACTTCAACTCCAAGTGCTCCCCCTCTCAACTTAACCATGACCATCAATTAGCAAACTCAGGCACACTAGTGCGTGGATTCCCAATCATGTGGCCTATTATTAAAAACACTGTACACCCCTGGTGTAATGGGAAGAGTACAGATTCTGAGGCCACATAATTTAGGTTCAGCTTTCTCATCTCCTATTGGCATGACCAGCCACGCTACTTAATTTGAACCTGTTTCCTCATCTTTGAAAGGGAGGTAAGGGTGCCAGATCTCACAGGACAGTTGTAAGGACTACTTGGCGATGTATGGAAAATGCCCAGCACGTAGCTCAATAATTGTGTTGCCTAACCCAACAGCAACAATACAGCAAAACCACAAGTACCAAAGTGTCAAGTGTATATATTTATTTATCAATACTTCTTACATGTATTTTGCCAGTCTCTACTCCCCACTCCCGCCATGCAACAGAAGGGAAGTATAAGACATAATTTTTGGAGTACTTTTACACTTTGAAATAGTCTCAAACAGCTATTAAAGAAAACTGTAGGTGATCTGCTTTGATTTTATTTACATTAATGTTTCACTATAGTCAAAATATAACCCTTGTGGATTACAAAGGAAATCAGTATTCCTTATTCACCCAGCAAAACTATTAAGTAACTTTTAATAAGTGGCAGAACAGAAATTAAATCTAGGCCTTCTTTTATTTTTTAAAAGGAAATGGCTTTTATACTATTAGAAGAATGAAACATGCTAAAACCACCATGTAGGAACACTACACACCTATCAGAACTGTTAAAGTTTTTTTAAAAAGTGACATCAAATGCTGGCCAGGATGCAGAGAAACTGGGTCTCACATACATTACTGGTGGGGATGTAAACTGACACAGTCCCTCTGGAAAACAGCTTGGCAGTTTTGTAAAAGACTAAACATATACTCACCATACAACCTAGAAACTGCACTCCTGAGCATTTATCTCAAGGAAATAAAAACTTACGTTCATACAAAAACCTGTACACAGATGTTCGCTGCAGCTTTATTCATTATAGCTAAAAACTGGAAAGAATCCAAACGTCCTTCAATGGGTCACTGTTTAGGAAAACTATAGTGCATACGCAACATAGGATACCACACAGCAATAGAAAGGAATGTACTGCCCTGCCGGTTTGGCTCTATGGATAGAGCATCGGCTTGTGGACTCAAGGTTCAGTTCTGGTCAAGGGCACATGAGGCAGGGGGTCCCGCGGGGGTGAGGCCGACGGAGTCCTAATGAAGCATGCCCGACTCCAGAGATCGGTTCAAGACACGGATCTGAGTTTTACTGTTTAAGTGCAGCGACATATATAACATTCCAGACCAATCAGAAGTTTACACCATCCTTAGGGCAACCAATGGTAGGAAAGATAGGGTACTATGTAGGGGCTCTAGGGGGCTTACTCAGGCCGGCGCTGCCACTTCCCGGTGTGCCAAGGAAGCTTGTATAGGCGGAGTGCGCTCACGCCATTGCATCTGCCACTGCATGAGATAAATCTCCTGAGCTCTTCCCACAGGCACATGCCTGGGTTGCGGGTTCAATCCAATGTGCAGGAGGTGGTCAATCAATGATTCCCTCTCATCATTGATGTTTCTATCTCTCTCTTTCTCCCACTTCCTCTCAAATCAATACAAAAATGTATATTTTTTAAAAAGGACCTCAAGAAAAAAGGGGGGGGGGGGGGGATGTACTGATGATACACAATCACCAGAATGCATCTGAAGGACACTACGCTGAGTGATAAGAGCCAATCTCAAAATATGACATATTGTATTATTCCACTTATATAACTTTTTGAAATAACAAAATTATAGAGATGGAAAACTGACTAGCAGCTGCCTGCTGTTAGAGCCGGGAGGGAGAAAGAATGGGGTAGTTATAAAGGAAAAGTACAAGGGAGCCTTGCTAGAAAACAAGTATCTTGATTGTGGTGGTGGTTAAACAAGTCTACACAAGTGGTAAAATGATATAGAGTAATATACACACACAAATGAGTGCATATATAACTAATTGCTGAAATCATAATAAACTCTGTGGACTGTACCAATGTCAAGTTCCCGAAATGAACTGTGGCTATGCAAGATGCTATATTGGGGGAGACTGAGTGAAGGATGCAAGGGACCTCACTGTACATTTTTTGCAATCTCCTGTGACTCTATTATTATTTCAAAATAACAAATTTTAAAAACTGAAAACAATTAAGGCTATACAACCCACATAAGAGTTACATAAAGACACACATTTTAAAATGCACACATGTATACAATTGTGTGGGAACAAGACTATGCTCTACGAGTGCTTTTATAACTGGCTTTAACCACTTAATATGCTATGGACCTTTTTCCATGTCTATAAACATGATTATTTTTAATGCCTGTATAGTGTTCTAGCATGCAGATGTACCGTTTTTATTTATTTATTCAATCTCCTTACTTGTTAGCAATTTTCTGCTATCATAAACATTGCAATGAACATCTATACATATATATCTTTTTACATATATTTCCAAAATTGCTAGATCAATGAACACTTCTGTTCTGATGAATATTGCAAATTACATACCAGAAAAAATTAACCAATTACATTTCCAGCAAAGGTGCATAACTTTGGCTTAAGAACCAACACATATTCCTAAATTTGCAAAATTCCAAACCAAGATCTTTGACACCAAATCTAGTGATCTTTATACTCAAATAAGTATGTATTGACAGTAAGCAAGCATAAGAACCTGTATGACAAATACAGACATGTTTCCATCTGAAATGGCCTACAGAGAGGAATTCATAAAGGATGTAACATCTAACTGGCAAATTATCCTGCCACTGTAAATGTAACACAAATTCTATTGAGTACTGCCTAAATTCTTGCACTGTTCAAGCAGTCGTTTTTTGTCTTATATAACGTGGGGGATGGAGTATATCAAGAACTACTGTACAGAGAATTTACGACTTCTTTGGATTTAAATTCTGCACAAAATCCTCTGGCATGACAAACAAATCTGGCCTTAACTTCAAGAATGGTACAGCGAAGAGGATACAGCAATGTTCAGAGGCAGAAAGCTGATCAGGGGTGGGGTGGGGGTGGGGGAGCAAATATTAAGTCAAAAGTTGTGGTTATTATTTTTTCATTATAAAAACAGATGATTAGCTGAGTCAGTGTGGTTCAGTGGTTGAGTGTCAACCTATGAACCAGGAAGTCATGGTTCAATTCCCAGTCAGGGCACATGCCCAGATTACAGGCTCAATCCCCAGTGGGGGTCATGCACAAGGCAGCCAATCAATGATTCTTTCTCATCATTGATGTTTCTCTCTCTCCCTCTCCCTCCCTTTCTGAAATCAATAAAAATATTTTTAAAAATACATGATTATATCAACCACTTATGTAGAAAATGTCTCCAAATGTCAGCCACAATTCACAAGGTGTCAAGAGAGAAGAGAAACAACCCTGCCCTTGATGGTTAGATCTGCTGTCCACCACAACCTAGGGAAACCCTGGCATTAGTTTGTGAATGAAAAAAAGAAAGAAAAGAAAAAGACCACAGCTCAGTGTAATAGCATGCATTCCTTCATTCATCAACACAGTTCCACTGTGGGGTGCCAAACGAGTTTCCAAAACTGACAAATGAAGAAGAAAGATCATTTGTTGGTAGGGGAAAAGTTAATTTCATATGAAGCCTGTAGTTCAAGAATTCAAGTGTTGACAACCAAAATAAGTATGTACAATGGCTCGTCTAATAAAGCAAATACCTACTTCTGATAACTGTCACACATGAGAATATGTAAGCGTTATTTACATATTTAGTAGCTGGTGTAACTGGTCAAACTATAGTTGACAAGTAAAATACCACGAATTAATGGAAGCAGCACACTTAGGCTGATAACTTATTAATGGCCTGTGTCCTATATCATGGAGCCAATACTATACAGCAACAGAAGGAACTGCTTGAGGCCCCATAGCAGTTTCTACCATCTAACTTTCTTTTTTCTTTTCAATTTTCTTTTCTTTACTACCAACCCATGTGCCTCACTCTTCATCTGTCCACATTTTGGATTTGAAAGTAACCTAAGAGGCACCAATGGACACTGCCGGGCCATTGTATTGACCCTCAGGGATTAAAGAAAGAAAAAGAGGTTGGGGATAAGGACACATATGTAATAACTTAATAAGAAATTTTTTAAAAAAGAGGTTGAATAATACACCATCTTAGAAAAGAAGCTTACCAGTTAATTGTAGAACACTGCAACCTAAAATAAGCCTTATCATATTCTCAAATACGGAAGTATTTGAGTTACCACATATCATTTTTTTAAATCTTTTACACTACAGAAAAATAATTTATTTTTAAAAACTAAAAGTTTTCAACTAAGTATACACTTAGCAGAACTTCATTCATTTGAAACCCATTAAGTTAGAATTTGGAATTTTTTGGCTAAAATTGAGTTGACACTGACCTTTGTGTTATAATTTAAGAAAAGTATTTCAACAAGGGAGGAGATTTATTTAACCTTCTACCAAAAAAAGTGTTTAAAGACTTTAGCACATTAATTGTTGATATGTAAATAAATTTGATTAGATATCACTTGCAATCTGTGTAGACATATATATTATTAAAAGTTCTCTCTCCTTGATTATTTCATTTGACTTCTAAAAACCCTGAAGTTTGCTGAGAAAACAGGAGTATCCTCATTATACAGGTGACAGAGAGACAGAGAAGCTAAGTAACCTGTTCAAGGTCACAATATAAAAATAAACATATCTAACTTCTAGTTTAATACTCTTTCAATATGAACAGTATTAATTTAGCTACTTTTTTTTAATTAAAAGAAGCCCATGTAACATCAATCTAACACACTACCACTACTTGGAATTTCTATAGAGACCTAAAAGAAGTAGTGTCATACATCTATGTTATGATTAAAAACATGTAAAATTTATGCGCATGAAGAACTTGAAGAAAACAAAAAATTTAAGTCTAATAAGGAAAACAGAAGACTTTCTTATAACTGCTATGAAATAATAAACTGTAGTTTGGTCAGGAAGCTAATTTTTTAATTACATATTCCCTAATTCACAGCTTTCAGTACTCTAAACTGGTTTTATTTTACTTATAAACACACCAATCTCATATGTGAATCTCAATAATGAAGATAATAAACTCATAGTTCAAATCTATTAATGAAAAGCAAATGGGCAGAAAGATGTTGGTGGGAAATTATACATACATTTCTGAACATAGATTTGCTGAACAATTCAAGTAAATATAATTATGAGGTTCATAAAATAAACATTGAAAATGCTTAAGTCCCTCTCACTGAAAATTTTGCCATAAAATGATTTCAAAATTGATATTATATTAATAATGTCATTTTCAGCCCACAACATACATACTCTGACAAATTATATGTTTGTCATTTTAAAACGCCATCTGAGCAAATCAACAAGTAACCATTCAGAAAAGTATGGAAGCATTCCTGAGACTTTTTCCCCCTTACCTTAGCAAAGAGAGAATTACAGAAATCATTCACAAAACTAACTAGAATCAGCCCATTCAGTGGTTAAACTGTGGGAATATTAATGTTTTAAAAGGGCCTATTCATAGGAAAAAGTCAAAGGATAAAAACTGCACATAAATTTGTTATAGCAATTTTTAACATACTAAACAGAACCAAAAAGGTATTTATATTCATGTGATTCACAGGCAATCCTATATGCTGTCATTCAACTGCCAAAATGAAAGGAACTATAACTATTAAAGTGTCAAAGTTTCAGCAACTACCATGCAAGATAATATTGTATTTATTTTCTCAAGAAAGTAACAGAGAGAAAAAAGACTTAAAAATTCAGATTCCAGCCAACACAGTGAGAAAAAGAAAGAAGGGTATACTTGGAACAAAACTTACTTGTCCCCTTATTTTAATGTTTTAAACATGCTAGTTATATCTTCCCCCACATAACCATTAGTTTAAGGGAGAGATCAGCTCTGGGCAAACTCAAGGATCTTCTAAAATAATTTGGCATAGAAAGGTATTAATGAAGGAACAGATTTTGACTCAAGATGTAAAAACTGAACTTCTTTGTTCTCTCAATTGAGAAACTAAGATGCCAAAAAAAGTCTCAAATTATTTATTCCCTTAGTAAAATGGCCTAGTATACTCTTTTGATCCCTGTTCAAGTGAACCTATGATGAAGGAGTTAGAAGTGGGTTTAGAAGACAGTTTAGTAATTATCCCAGGCATCAAAAATTCTAAGAAAAAATTAATTTTACAATCACTTAATTGTTCTGTCAGTTAAAAACTTGTGACCTAATTCAATAAAAGTCTCTTTCACTGTTTCTCAACTAAGGAAACAGATCAAGAAACTCAGAAGAAGAAAAAAGAAACTCAGAAGAGATCAGTCAGAGCTCCCCTTCACAGAGACGACAAATACCACTCAAGGCAAGGTTAAAATAATGGACAGATTATCCATCAGCTTCCATGTGTTAATTATACGTAATGTAATCATTACATTTACGTTGTAAAGAAGTACCTGCTATTATGACCTATTGCTTTGAAAGTGCTTGAAAATGTGAATACAGCCCTGGCCGGTGTGGCTCAGTTGGCTGGGCATCATCCAGTGCACCAGGAGGCTGCTGGTTCAATTCCCAGTCAAGGGCACATACCTGGGTTGTGGGCTCCATCTCTGGTAGGGGGTGTGCAGGAGGCAGCCAATCAATGTTGTGCTCTCACATCAATGTGTCTCTCTCTCTCCCTCTCCCTTCCTCCCTCTCAAAAAAGCAGTAAACTATTCTCTTTTTTAAAGTGAATATATAATCTTTTTTAAAGTGAATATATAAAGATTATCATATAATTAACCAATAATTGAAGTTTGTTCTGTGATTATCCCCCCAAATGAGGACTGTAAAGCATCAAGGCCAACAGATCTGTCTCAGTACCACACAAACCTGGTTAAATCTGGGCCAGAACAGCTACTTACTAGCTGTGTGACCTTGGATAACCTCCCTAGCTCTCACTTTTCCCAGAATGATCACAGAATCTATCGCATAGATTGGGTATGAGAACGTAATTAGGAAATGCCCCTAAGGCAATGAGCCCAGCACCTGGCACACAGTAAGTGCTCAAGTAACTGCTGCCCTGGCCAGTGTGGCTCACTTGGTGGGGCACTGTCTTGAACACTCAAGGGTTGCCGGTCCTATTCCTGGTAGAGGGCAGCAGGTGGCAGCCAACTGATGTCTGCTCACCCATCAGTTTCTCTCTCTCCCTCCCCTTTCCTCTCTCTCTAAAATAAATTTTTAAAATCTTTTTAAAATAATATAAATAAATAACTGCTAAGTTAAGATAGATGTTTACGTTAGCCAAGCCTCTTAGCTGAATGTGCATACTGTTTATAATGTAAGGGGGAATCCTAAAAGAAAAATCAGAGTGGTCACTGAGCCCTAACAATGCTGAAGAGAAATGAAAGACATTTAAAAGAATTTTCTAAGAAAGTACAACAAACTGAAGTTTAAAAAATATAGTGATGTGGTGTATTCATACAATGGCTATTATTCAGCCTAAAAAGGAAGGAAATTCTGTTATGTGCTACAACCTGGATATAACTTGAAAATATTATGCTAAGTGAAATTAGCCAAACACAAAATGTCAAATATTATGTGATTCCACTTATATCAGTTACCAAGAATAGGCAAATTCATAGAAAGAAAGAATAGAGGTTGTTACCAAAGCGCTTAGGGCTGTGGTCGGCAAATCGCGGCTCACGAGCCACATGTGGCTCTTTGGCCCCTTGAGTGTGGCTCTTCCACAAAATACCACGTGCGGGCGCGCACGTACAGTGAGATTGAAACTTTGTGACCCATGCACAGAAGTCAGTTTTAGACCTGGGCGAGTCTATTTTGAAGAAGTGGCGGTAGATGAAGTGGGGGGTGTCGGTCAGTCGGGACGGGAGACACGGTGCAGGCGGGGCCGCGGGATACGCAGCGCGGGGGAGGCGCTCGCGATTCATGCACCAGTTGAGTGAGCCAGTCAGTCAGTAGCCTCATTGTGCAGTGGTTAGTGCTAGTCGCCTCCGCGCGCGGGTGACAAAAGATAGACGAAACAAGTATACGAGACGAGTGTGGATGGGAGAGTTGGAAGGGGTCGACCTCAGCGAACGTACCTCAATCAGGTTGAGGACGTTTTTAGCAAAGGCCAGCTTAGGAGTACCCTAATTAAGTTAATAACAGTGTACCTACCTATATAGTTTAAGTTTAAAAAATTTGGCTCTCAAAAGAAATTTCAATCGTTGTACTGTTGATATTTGGCTCTGTTGACTAATGAGTTTGCCGACCACTGGGTTAGGGGAACAGGAAATGGAGAGTTATTATTTAATGGGGACAGGGTTTCTGTTTGAAATGATGAAAAGTTCTGGAAATGTACAGTGGTGATGACTAAACAACCTTGGGAATGTACTTAATACCTCTGAATCATACACTTAAAAATGGTAAATTTTAAGTTATGTTAATTTTACCACAATAAAACCCACTATGTGAGTAAAATCCACATTGTAGGAGAGTTAGTAAATTACAGCAGCCTAGGCTCAATGCTCAAACACTGCCATTAAGACATGCTTGTCTCTAAACCATGCACCATAAGAAACCTTTAACATGGCCAAAGGACCCGAGGTAATGTGTTTCCGTGCTCGCTGTTCTGCCTCCCTGGACTTCTGCCATTCCTCCAACAGGCAGAACTTGCTCCTGCTTCAGGTCCTTCACACGCTGCTCC
>NW_006290631.1:1405489-1419057 GCF_000327345.1 Myotis davidii | reverse complement strand
CGCTCTTCCCAGGATCCCCTGCCTCACTCCCCAATTTCACTACCGGTCTCTGCTGAAATGCTGCTTCTCCAGAGACCCGCTATCTGAAGAAATGTCCCGCTTTCTGCTTGTTCCCATTCCGTCCCACTCCATGACCTCGCTCTGCTTTTGTTATTGCATTTGACACTTCCAGAAATGACGTTATGTATTTATTTCTTTACTTGTTTATTACCCACACCTCCACTAAAATATAAACTTGATAAGGGCAGGGACCTCATCCCTCATATTCACTGTAAGGTTTCCAGCCCTTAAAAATGGTACCTGGTGGGAGATAACTGTAATGCTATCAACAATAAAAAAATATATTTTTTAAAAAGTGGTACCTGGCAAATGGGAGGCATTTTTTGGTAAATAAATGTAAATATATCACATATAAATCAATTTTTTTAAAGTTACATAGGAGTATAATCTCATGTTTGTGGGAGGGAAAGACATATAAAATGTATATGTCCATCTACAGGTATGGGCATTTTAAAAAGTATGCAAGAGTAAATAAGAAAATATCAACAGTAGTTATCTCTATGTGATGAGAATACATGACTATTTTCCCTTTTGTTTCTGTATTTTCTAACTTTAATGAAAGAGTTGTGTGATTTTTTTTAAAGATTAATTTACCAACAAAGCTACTAATAATTCATTTAACTTATATAATTAGGGATTTGTACAAAGACTTGGCTACAAGAAGTTCATCAGCATTTTTTATCTATAATAATAAAAGCATAATATGCTAATTAGACCAGACAACCTTCCGGAAGAAGCCGGGGCTGCGAGGGAAGCCCGGGTTCCAGGTGCCAGAGGGAAGCCGGTACCGGCAGCCGGGGGAGGAAGGCCTACTCTTGCATGAATTTCGTGCACCGGGCCTCTAGTATAATCATGAAAAATAAGAAACAATCAACATGTTCAACATTAGTTCAATAGTTATGTATACCCATAAGAGAAAACATTCTACAGCTTAAAATGATGTTGTAGGAAAACACGATAAATATGTACATCCAGAAGACAGGACATTCTACAACCATTTAAAACTATGTTGTAGGAAAACACTGTAGGAGGGAAATGTGAATTAGAGAAACATATAGAATATGAAGCAAGCACTTGGAGAGAACTGAAAGGATATACCCAACATGTTAACAACGGTTACTTCTCACTGCTGTTATTTTTACCTTTTTACCCTCCTTGTGCGTTCCTGACTTTAAAGTACTGAAAATGAGCATGCATTGCTCTGGTACTCAGGAATGGGAACAAATATAAATGCTGCCTTCTTACCTTATTTGAGCACCATCTAGTGCTCAGTATATATATAACACAACTTTCATAATACAGTAAGGTTTCTAAAGAGTAGCCTTTATAAAAAGGACGTTGTGGAAGCACAAAGACAAGTATTACTAAAATCAATGTCTGGCCTAATTTTTTAAAAAACTGAACAATTAATTCAAGAGAGTCATAGAATTTTTAATCATTAGGATAAGGCAGTCATCAGAAAACTGGTGAAATTTCTGCTGCTATTTTCATCCCTCAAATATTTTAGACTAACTCTAAAGACAGAGCCCTTGATCTTGTTTAAATTAATGGCTATTTATTCCTGAAAGAAGAGGAAAGTCAGGCACTGTACATGCCTTATGGTGTTTTATCCTCCCCACAAGTCTACATGGTGGGCATTATGATTTCCATTTTACAGAAGCATTTAAAGGCTCAGTAAGATGAAGCAGCTTGCCTAAGCTCAAAAAGCTAATGAATAAATGGGGAGGCTGAGATACAAGACACAGTTGGTCTGGCTTCAAAATCTATGCTCCCCTTGCCACGCTTCCTGCCTCTGTTCTCCATACTTCACCCCAAATCACTGCACCTTTTGGCAAAATGATTCTTATTCTACATAAGCTGTCTAAATAAGCTCAGCGCTGCTCTCAAATCTAGAACTCTTAAGCTCATTAAGTAGTAACAACAAGAAGCACTGACGGGGGGCGGGGGGAGGATGAGGACACATTTGTAATACCTTAACTAATAATAAAAAAAATTGTAAAAAAGAAGAAGCGTTGACAAGGACGTGGAGAAAGGGGAACCCTCCTGCACTGTTGGTGAGAATGCAGACTGGTGCAGCCACTGTGGAAAGTAGCATGGAGTTACTTCAAAAAATAAAAAAAATGAAACTGCATTATGGCCTAGCAATTCCACTTCTGGGACTACATACAAAGAAACCAGAAATACTAATTCAAGAGAATATATGCACTCCCATGTTCATTGCAGTGTTATTTACAACTGCCAAGATTAGGGAGCAGCCTCATGGCCCATCAGTAGATGAGAGGATAAAAAACCTGTGGTACATTTACACAATGGAATACTATTCAGCCATAAAAAAGATCTTACCTTTTGCAACAGCATGGATAGACCTGGAGAGTATTATGTATGCTCAATGAAATAAGTCAATCAGAGAAAACCAAGTTCCCTATAATTTCACTTATATGTGGAATTGAACAAACAAAATAAACTAACAAAGTAGAGACAGACTCATGGATACAGAGAACAGTCTGACAGCTGTCAGAGGGTAGGGGGTTGAGGGTTGAGTGAGAAGGGGGAAGGGATTAAGCAAAGAAAAAGAAAAAAAAAGAAAGACTTATGGACATAGTATAGTGATTGACTGCCAGAAGGAAGGCGGGGTGGGGGCAGGTGGAAGAGAATAAAGTGGGGATAAATGGTGATAGAAGACTTGACTTGGGGTGGTAAACACTCAATACAATATACATACAGATGATGTATTATAGAATTGTATACCTGAAACCTGTAAAATTTTATTAACCAATGTCATCCCAATAAATCAATTTTAAAAATATTAATGCTTACATCAAATATCAATCTAAAACAAAACTTTTAAAATATATTTTTCTATATAAAGTTCTGTTAACTAGATACATCAGTTTCACAAGGATGTAGGACTTCCGTTTCCTGCTTAGGCACAGAACTTCAGCCCTTCATCACATGGTGGTGACGTAACTGCTACTGCCTCACATTTGGTTTTCCTGACCTACTTTCTCTTCCTTCCTATCTATCACTCACCTTACCTAAAAAGCAACCTCCCTAAAACAATACTTTCCCCAAATCCATTCAACAAAAACCTACAGGGATCAGAATTCTAATCCTCCGCTTTCTAACAGGTGTGCCAAAAACGGGCAACAAATTTTGATGTTCCCATTCAGCCCGCTGTGGTCAGAATTGCCACACCCTTCAGAGCCTCCAGGCCACTAGAGCAGCCTCATCAGTTTACCCTGAAACATCATGAAATGCAGGGGTTAACAAAAGTAGGCTTACAGTTGTGTTATGCAAAACACAGTTTATTCCTGTATAATTATGTATTAACTAGAGGCCTGGTGCCCAGATTTGTGCACCAGTGGGGTCCCTCGGTGTGGCCTGCAGGGATCAGGCCAAAACCGGCAGTCCAACACCGCCTGCTGCTCCTGCCTGCCACTCCCACTCATCCCAGCCCCACTGTGCCTGCCGCAGGCTCACACCCAGTCAGTCCCATTCAGGAGAGGCTCGCCTCTCTGCAGCGACGCTCACCAGCCATGAGCCCTGCGTCTGGAGCCCGTGGGTCAGCTGAGCGGTGCTCCTGCTGTGGGAGCACACTAACCACCAGGGGGAAGCTCTTGCCTAGAACGTCTGCCCCCTGGTGGTCAGTGCCCAACATAGTGACTGGTCAACCGGTCGTTTGGTTGCTTAGGCTTTTATATAGACTAGAGGCCCTGTGCACGAAATTCGTGCACAGGTGCGGCCCCCTAGGCCTGGCAGGTGATCGAAGTGCGGTGACTCCACTGCTGCCCACTACCAGTGCCACGTCACCGAAGCCTGCCATATTTTGCACCGCCCCCTGGTGGTCAGTGCACATCATAGCAAGCAGTCGAACTCCCAGTCAAATTCCTGGTCAAGGGAACAATTTGCTTATTAGGCTTTTATTATATGGGATTGTTGTATTATAACTGTAAACCTACTTCTGACCACCTCTGTATGTTGGGAAGTGCTTTCTTTTTTTTTTTTTTTAAATATATTTTATTGATTTTTCATAGAGAGGAAGGGAGAGAGATAGAGAGGGTTAGAAACATCGATGAGAGAGAAACATCGATCAGCTGCCTCTTGCACATCCCCCACCGGGGATGTGCCCGCAACCCAGGTACATGCCCTTGACCGGAATCGAACCTGGGGCCTCTCAGTCCGCAGGCTGATGCTCTATCCACTGAGCCAAACCGGTTTCGGCCGGGAAGTGCTTTCATTACTCCCTAAAATATGTTCCCAGCCTATTACATTTGTTTCTCATGTCCTTCTAACATAAACTGGAAAAATTAATGGAAGTGTTTTGGTCATACTTTATTCACAGCACAAGAATCACTTCTACTCATATATATAAGGTTATTCACTGATGTACTATATGTAATAACAAAACACTAGAAGCAATTCAATTGGTAAAAGTATATTGCTACATTAATTTTGGTATATTCAGCCATGACATGCGATGCCCCATCAAAGTAATGAGGAAGCTAATATAGAGAAGGCTCTCCAAGACACAGTCATTGAAAAAAAGCACCAAGTACAGAAGTATGTGTTATTATTGGTCTAAAATGAGGGGGGTGTATGTGCATATTTATTTGTATATGCATGTGCTATGGTCTGAATGTTTATGTCCCCTGAAAATTCATATATTGAAATCCTAACCCCCCAAAGGTGCAGGTATATGGTATTAGTAGGTGGGCTTTTGAGGGTGATTAGGTCATGAAGGTAGAATCCTCATGAATGGGATTAGTGCCTTATATTATTAGAAAGGCCCCAGAAAGTTTGTTGGCTCCCTCCACTGTGAGGACAGAGCGAATGTGCAGGCTGTGAACCAGAAGAGGGCCATCGCCCAACCATGCTGGTGCTGAGAGCTCAGACTTCCTGTTCCAGAACCCTGAGCAATAAATTCTTGCTATAAGTTACCTAGTCGGTGGTATTTTGTTAAAGTAGCTCTCATGGACTAAAACAACATGAAACATCCCTTAAGTCTATCAGACCTGAGGCCCTGAATCTTCGCTTTCCTGTTGAAGTGCTTGGTTCATCAGCCGCTCGTTTCATTGTGTATTTTCAGAATTTTTTCACGTCAAACCACACAAAGTCAATTCAAACACATGGGGGCAGACATTTGCAATGGCTAACCATGAGGTTTGACCACGATTGGTTGGTTATTTTTAGTTTGTGACGCATTTTTTTTCACGTACTAGGCAAAGTACTGAAAATTAGGTACAGCGGTCTGGTAAGGTTAAAACAGTGGTTCGCAATCCTGGCTGCACATTAGAATCACCTGGGAATCTTTTTAAAATCCTGATTTCTGGGCCTCATCCTCTAGAAATTGTTTCTTTGTTATGGGTTGGGGCCACAACATTAGTAACAAAGAAACAGAATTTCCAGAGGATGAGGCCCAGATATCAGGATTTTAAAAAGATTCCCAGGTGATTCTCATGTGCAGCCAAGGTTGAGAACCACTGCCTTAAAAGGACAGCTAAGAAAAGTGATAACATCTCTTGCCTCTGGGGTAGAGAAGTAAGCAAGTGGGAGGACAGGAGACTCCCACTTTTACAACCTTTGAATCTTTGAATTTTGATCCAGAAAAATGCATTACTTTTCATACAAAAATAAATAAAATTATAATTTATTAAATTCCCACTGCAGATACCATGGCTCTTCCATCTCTTCCTATCATCTGCCAATGCTAGGGCGGGCTCCAGCCCACAGGACAGGCCCCTGTGACCAGCACTATCCTTCAGGCTGGCTGGTATCCCACTGGTCCACACCCACACACAGACCTGTCACGCCTCAATGCCTTGGTCCATGCTCTTTTCAAAAATGTCAGGATTCTGCCCTAGCCGGTTTGGCTCAGCAGACAGAGTGTCAACCAGTGATCTGAAGGGTCACAGGCTGGATTCCAGTCAAGGGCACGTACCTCGGTTAGCGGCTCCATCCCTGGCCCTGGTCAGGGTGCTCGTGGGAAGCAGCCAATAGATGTCTCTCTCCCACTTCAATGTTTCTCTCTCTTTCTCCCCTTTCACCCCCTCCTTCCTCCCTTCCACTCTTTCTAAAAATCGATGGAAAAATATCCTTGGGTAAGGACTAACAAAAATAAAATAAAATAATAAAATAAAATAAAAATAAATAAATAAAATATAAAATAAAATAAAAACATCAGGATTCTCCTTCTTGCTTGCTCTGCTTCTAAATCATCCACCTTCTTTGGGGCTCTGTTCATATTGCAACCCCTCCAAAATATTTTCCAGAATCCTGAAATCCTGCCTATCCCACATAGTATCCATGTACCCTCTGATTTTTTACTTGCATATCTAGAATATGGCTGGAATTTGTATATCTGATTTTATAACTGAATTATTTTAAAAAAATAAAACAAAAACTGTTTAGTCAGGAAGTAATAATTTCTGCTGAAGGATGGAGTGATTACCACAATATTATACAATTAGAATATCAAAAAAAGTGAAAATCTGGTCATGCCCTTTCTGATGAAAATCTTTCCATGGTTTCTACTGATATTAGGACAAAATCAAAACTCATTAAGATTTTTCACCAGAACCCTCAAATCTTCCAAACCTCCTTCCTCACCACACCTCTTAAGTTTCGCACACTTGACATGTCATTCCTCACCACTGGGCTTTCCTTATGTTGTTCCCTACCTAGACCAGTCCTCTCCTATATCCAAGCCCCCTTTCCTCTGGCTCAGGAATCAGTTTAAAATTGAAATATTGGTTTTTACCTATCAAACTGACAAAGGTCAAAAAGTCTAAAAATGCATTAAATTGACAATGGTGTGCGGAAATATACCTTCTCACACATTGCTGGCAGTAGTATAAATTGTTACAACTTCCATGGAGCACAGTTTGGCAATATCTACCAAGATAACAACTGCATACGCAGTTTGACCCAGCATTTTTACTTTCTAAACTAGAGATATATTTGTATGCATGAGAAATAATGTATGTAGCATTAGTTGATATAGCAAAAGACTGGAAACAATCTACATAAATGTCCACCAAGAGAAAACTGATTATATTCTATAAATATTCTGCAGACATTTAAAAGAAAAAGGCAGTTGCATATATGCTTAGATATATTTTAATTAACTGGGAAGAAAAAGCCAGAGATAGCAAGCAAAAAAAGAAAAAGCAAGATATGTGTAGTACGCTACCACTTGTGTTTAAACAATTTTGCAAAACTATATGAGATATATGCTTAAATAACCTGTACTATCTTTAGAAGGATTAAAAAAAACTATTACCAGGAATCATCTCTGCGGAAGGGAGGTGGTTGTTGGTTGAGTGGAAGAAAGAAAAACTTACTTCCTACTTTTCTACCTTTTGGATTTTCTACTGGTACATGCATGATAAACAGACAGATAATGGATGGATGGATGGATAAATGGACAAAGAGACATTGAAAAAAATTTTTTTTTAACTGAGCATTCCACACAAATGTATGTGGCCCTCTATACAAATTTTAATCTCCAAGTGCTCTCTTACCTGCTGGTTGGTGCAGGGAAAGAAAATGAGAGAAGCTGATTCCAGAACGGGTCATTCTCAGAGACAGATTCTGTGCCTGATAGCTTTTTTAAGTACTCATTTTTGGGAAGATCACCAATTCTACTGCTGTTTGATCCCATCTTCTAATCTGGTAGACAACTTGTCCTTAAACCTTCATTTCCACAAGACAACCTAGAAAAAAAATGAAAAGAAATTTCAAACTTATTTAAAACAATCCTCAAACTTTTCCTTCCCCTTGACCTAAATGTAAACACACTGTAAACATGCTAAAGGAAATCAGAACCTTTATTTTTAAATATATGAGACATCAGATACAAAGTTACAAGGAGAAAAATGGAGCTAACCTCTGTCTTAACCAACACAAACACAAAAGTCAGAATTTATACTTGTAGATCTTAGAATGGGCGTACCTCACGCCCCTAGGCAGCAACAACAGGGTACTATCTGCTGAGCAGAGTGAAGACAGTGCCCGAGACAGCTGAAATGCCCAAGGAACAAGCAAAGACTAGCCAGCCACTGAAGTACCCGTCAGAAAGTTCCACCTGCTCCCACCCTCACAGAGAGCAAAGCAGAAAACTGAGGTCCACTGGCATCTCTTCTGCCAAGGATCACACCAAGCATTCCACACACACACACACGACCTGGACCCAGTTTACTGTATTTGGAACTCCCAAGACTCTTACTTATGAAAGCCAGAATAAAATGGAACTTGAAAAACCCTGTATCCAGCCCTGACCAGTTTGGTTCAGTGGCTAGAGCAGGGGTGGGCAAACTTTTTGACTCGAGGGCCACAATGGGTTCTTAAACTGGACTGGAGGGCCGGAACAAAAGCATGGATGGAGTGTTTGTGTGAACTAATATAAATTCAAAGTAAACATCATTACATAAAAGGGTACGGTCTTTTTTTTTCAATAGTTTTATTCATTTCAAACAGGCCGGATCCGGCCCGCGGGCTGTATGTTGCCCACAGCTGGGCTAGAGTGTCGGCCTGTGGACTCAAGGGTCCCAGGTTCGATTCCGGTCAAGGGCATGTACCTTGGTTGCAGGCACATCCCCAATAAGGGGTGTGCAGGAGGCAGCTGATGGATGTTTCTCTCTCATGGATGTTTCTAACTCTCTATCCCTCTCCCTTCCGCTCAGTAAAAAATCAATAAAATATATTTTTAAAAAAAAAAGAAAAGAAAAAGAAAAACCCTGTATCCAATCAGCTCACCTCCTAAGAGTCCTACTGCTTTTCCCTCTTGCTGTGCCTCAAGACTTCCTAGGCTCTCAGCTCTTCTTTCTCTCCATTTGTCAGTAACTGAGCCTTTGTTCTCCTGGCTTCACTAGTGGCTTCCATGTTACTCTCAAACCTCTCCTAGTCCCAAGCTCTGACCAGAATGCCAGTTCTACCTAGATCCCTAAGATACTGGATTTTTTTAAACTCAAGGATAACATATTTTAATTATGTGTGTAACATATAAGCAGTAATTTTGTGGATAACAATGCCCCTCACGTAACTCTATACTAAAAACAAGAAGCATGCTATGGCTTATGCCATTAGAAGTAAACCTTTCAAAGGACCTATTTTTCTAAATTTTTATTTATTGATTTTAGAGAGAGAGGAAGGAAGAGAAGGGAGTAGAGAGAGATGAGAGAAACATCAATTTGTTGTTCCACTTACCTATGTACCCAGTAGTTAACTCTTGCATGTGCCCTGACCAGGGATCGAACCACAACATGAGTGTATATGCTCTAACCAACTGAGCGATCCAGCCAGGGATTCAAAAGATCCTATTTTATTGTGCTGCAGTTTTTCCCAGACTAGAATGGAAAAATGTTTAATTTTTTAAAACTACAGCAATTAGATCATTTTATTTGAAATTTTAAGCACCAAAAGCTCTAAATAAACAGATAAATTCACACAAAAAGACCCTATTTTAATGCAATGTAGTCAAGAACATGTATGTGCAAAACTGATTCCATCCTCCCTCTCAAAACCAGTTTGCCCTCTCAACTCCACTACTCCCCTGAAGTTCTCATTATGTAAAAACTACCCTCGAAATGTGATTCTTCTGTAGTATATATGACATATCTCCTGAGGTAGATATCCTAGATATGCAAACTGACCCTAACAGCAGAACGACTGGGAATGACTGGTCACTATGACACACACTGACCACCAGGGGGGCAGATGCTCAATGCAGGAGCTGAACCCTGGTGGTCAGTGCACTCCAACAGGGGGAGCTCTGCTCAGCCAGGCTGATGGCTGCCAGTACAGCGGTGGTGGTAGGAGCCTCTCCCACCTCCTCAGCAGCGCTAAGGATGTCCGACTGCAGCTTAGGCCTGCTCCCTGCTGGCAAGTGGAAATCCCCCGAGGGCAGCCGGGCTGCCAGAGTGATGTCTGACTGCCAGCTTAGGCCCAATTCCCCAGGGAGCGGGCCTAAACCAGCAGGTGGTCATCCCCCAAGGGGTCCCAGACTGCGAGAGGGCACAGGCCAGGCTGAGGGACCCCCGCCACAGTGCACAAATTTTTGTGCACCAGACCTCTAGTTCCTAAATAATAATTTACAGTAAAAAAAAAAAAATTATTGTTGTTAAATAAGTGGATTGTACTCTCTTTACCTTCTCTCCTTCAGGAAGGATCTGAATGTGCTCTGGCTTGTGTTTTAACCTTTATGTGAGTGACCCCAGAACTAATATTTTATTCTGACTTCTCAGTCAAAATCTAAGCATAAATCTTTACTTAATGGCCATTTCAATTTGATGTTTTAATATCATCATAAATTTTAAAACAGATTTTAACATTGCCCCCCAAAATAAGCAACCCCTCCAAGCCTTTTTGCCTCAAATTCTCACTCACATAACCAACCATTCATTCCATAAATACCTATTACACACGTCCTACAAATGTCAGGTGTTATGCCGGAAACTGAACATGTAAAAATGATTAAGACCAAGTTCCTTGCCACTCATGAACCCAAAGCCTATTTAATACATATGGTATGTATCACAATGGAGTTATGTATACACAAAAAGCTATGAAAACACACAGGAGCATCTGAGACAGAGGGAACAGTATGTGCAATGGTACTTTTACTCGGCCAGATCTATGTCAGAAACTAGGCTAAATGCTGTATAATTACTGCTTCATTTCGTCCCTATGAACAACTCTAAGAGGTGGTCATAATGTTCTCATTTTACAGATGAGGAAGCTAAGGTACAGAAGGGTTAAGTAACTTCCCCAAGGCCCTAGAGGTCATAAGTGGCAGAGCCAGGATTTGAACCCAGGTCATCTCATTCCAGAATCCCTGGTCTTTACCACACTATAGGGCAGTGATGGTGAACCTATGACACGCGTGTCAGAGGTGACACACGAACTCATTTTTGGTTGATTTTTCTTTGTTAAATGGCATTTAAATATATGAAATAAATATCAAAAATATAAGGCTTTGTTTTACTATGGTTGCAAATATCAAAAAATGTCTATATGTGACTCGGCACCAGAGTTAAGTTAGGGTTTTTCAAAATGCTGACACGCCGAGCTCAAAAGGTTCGCCATCACTGCTATAGGGTGACTCTCCAATGACATCAACAAGTCCTGTGGGTTCTTCTACAACATCCACAGTGCTACATAGCGTCTTCTAAATCCATCTCTTCCTTTATATTCCCACTGCCTCCATACTAAACCAGGCTTCTATAATCTCACATGACTTAGTGCAACAATATCCAGGTGTCTTTATTTCCAATCTCTCCACTTAGACTGACTGTTCACACTCCACTACTGCATTAATCCTTAAAAGAAACAGGAAATTCAGTCCAGCATTGCAATAAAGAAAGGTTCTAGTGTGAGCTAGATTCTGTTAAGTCTGTATAAGAATCAGTCTGAATCTCCATTTACAACTTATAAAACCTCACTGCATTATGGGAAAAACAACAATACTTACAACTCATAAGATATTATAGGATGAAGCAAGATGATCCATACAATGTACTCAGCCCTGGCTGGTGTGGCTAAGTCAGCAGTTCTCAACCTGTGGGTTGCAACCCCTTTGGGGGTCAAACGACCCTTTCAAAGGGGTCGCCTAAGACCATCAGAAAACACATATGTAATTACATATTGTTTTTGTGATTAATCACTATGCTTTAATTATGTTCAATTTATAACATTGAAATTGGGGGTCACCACAATATGAGGAATTGTTTTAAAGGGTCGCGGCATTAGGAAGGTTGAGAACCACTAGGCTAAGTGATTAGTGTGTCAGCTCATGCACCGAAGGGTCTCGGGTTCAATTCCCGGTCAGGGCACATTGGATTGTGCCAACGTGAATACAGAAGGCAACCTATCAATGCTTCTCTCTCAGACAGATGTTCTCTCTCTTCTCTCTCTCTGTCTCTGTCTCTCTCTCTTTCTCTCTCTCTCTCTCTCTTCCTTCCTCTAAGCATGCCCTCAGGTAAGGATTAAAAAACAACAACCTGGCACAGTGTATGATTAGTCAAATAAAAGGTCAAATACAATTTATTTTTAATATTAGTAAAATAACCACTTTCGTCATTTCATTCAATAGCTCAAAAACATTCAATGATTCTTCAGTTGTCTGACATTCAAGACCCTCCACAGTCTGAAAGATCACTTTCCACTACCGTCCAAACCAGTAGCTCTCAAACTTAAATGTACATGAAAAACACCTGAGAAGCATGTGGCTAAAAATACAAATGCCTGGGCCTCAAAAAATTCAGAATATAAGGGTAGGACCCAGGCATCTGAATTTTCTAAAAAGCATTCACAGCCCAGCCACGGTGGCTCAGTGGTTGAACGTCAACCTATGAACTATGAGGTCACAGTTCAATTCCCGGTTAGGGCACATGCCAGGGTTGCAGGCTAGATCCCCAGTGTGGGGTGTGCAGGAGGCAGCCAATCAATGATTCTCTCTCATTATTGATGTTTCTATCTCTCTCGCCATCTACCTTCCTCTCTCTGAAATCAATAAAAATATTTTTTTTAAAAAAAGAAATGGCACTTGAAATTAAAAATAAGATAAAAATTCAATAGAAAGGAGGCCAAGGAAACTCCCATAATAAATTTAAAAAAGAAGACAAACAGATGGAAAACAGGAGATTGAAAATTAGAAGACCTGTTTAGAAGGTCTTAACAATTACAGGAGTTCTAAAAGGATAGCACAAACAAAACAGAGGGATGATCCCGCCAAGTCAGAAACTGTGCAGGGCCTGAGATTTACCTTACCTTGTGTGCATGCTACTAACAAAGGCAACGAAGACGTGAAGCCTCTGGGACACAGACAAAAACAACTCATCACGCACAGCAACAGCGGTAGCCAGAGTAACACCATGCATTACTTTCCTGGGGCCCAATCCCCACAGGTCTTTCAAAGCATTTGGTAAAAGTTAGTAATATGTTCATGGAAAAATAAGCAAATGGTGGGGGCAGGTGGGCAGGGAAACAAGATAAATTACTCAGCTCAGCAGTGAGCAATATTTATGTAGTCAAAATAATGTAAACACTAACTTAACCAAGAATTTTTATATATCTATACTAGATGCCCGGTGCACGAATTCATCCACAGGTGGGGTCCCTTTGGGGCTGATCCGCCCGTCGCACCCAGTCCCGATTGGGGCTGATCAGGGTCAGCCGACCAGGGGGAGGGACTGTGGGAGGTTGGCTGTGGGAGTGCACTCACCACCAGGCGGCGGCTCCCGCGTTGAGCACCTGCCCCCTGGTGGTCAGTGCACATCATAGCGACTGGTCGACTGGTTGTTCGGTCGACTAGACTAGAGGCCTGGTGCATGGGTCCGTGCACATTGAGAGGAAATTAATTGGAAGAAATATTTTAGAGGCTGGGGAGGGACCGCGAGAAATTGGCCAGTCAGGGAGGGACTGTGGGAGGTTGGTTCCAGGGCATGTCGCCCAGTCCTGCCCCACAGCCACCCTCTAATTAATTTCCTTTAAATGTGCGCAAATCTGTGCAC
>NW_006290631.1:1403680-1404641 GCF_000327345.1 Myotis davidii | reverse complement strand
CCGCCCCCGCCTCCACGGCCTTGGCTCTGTTCCTGTCTCCGCCGCCTCTACTTTGCTCCCTTCTGCAGTGCTTCACTTCCTTCTACATTGTTGTCAGTCTTCGCTCCCAGCCAGTATATGCAAATTAACCGCCATCTTTGTTGGTGGTTAATTTGCATATCATGCTGATTAGCTAATGGGAGGTGTAGGGAAGGTATGGTCAATTACCATGTTTGGCTATTACTGGATAGGATTATCTGTACTGGAAAGCCCAGAAGTGGGGGAAGGAGGAGGTCAAGCACACATTTACCATAACAAGGAATCAATGGGTATTATCTAAAATTGATAGATCACAAAATAGACATTTAGACAATTATAAACACAGTTAACATATTGCGTACTGCATAGAAATCTCTAAGACATACGCGAGGGACCGCATGTTTTGGGGCAAACTGCACGTTATTTAAATCATCATAATGCACTTTAGGTGTTGTTTTTCAATAATTATAACGTTTTTATTTACAAAAACAATTAAATAATTAAAGTTCCTAGTACCTTTTTAACGTATGGTACTGCGTAAAACATTTTCCTCTATGAAGAGGGACCAAACAAAATTTACATAAGTATCTAGATTCGCTCCTTTTTCCATGGGCGGCACAAACTCTGCAGGCTCTCGTAGGAAATCTTTTCTTTCCACTCGCTGGAACACACATAGGTTCATGCTGCTTCATCTCACCTGACAACCTTTTGGGTGGGTCTTTATGAGGTGCTCTCCTTGCACTGTCAGGGGAAGGGCTAGACCGATTTGTCTCTGGTTCCGGAGAGCCTTCATTATTGTCATCCGTTATCCAGTCTCTCGCCACCGATAAATTGTTTATACTTCATTTTTGCTTGTGGATTGAGGACGTTGTACACTCTAAATGAATTGAAAAGTCCACAGTTTATAAGGTACAGCACTACTATTTTTGTCCTTTCATCGTTT
>NW_006290631.1:1397277-1401943 GCF_000327345.1 Myotis davidii | reverse complement strand
ACTTTTTGTGCTGTTTTCTGATAATTATAACATTTTTATTTACAAAAACAATTAAACAGTTAAAGTTCCTAGTACTTTTTTAACGTATGGTACTGCGTAAAACATTTTCCTCTATGAAGAGGGACCAAACAAAATTTACATAAGTATCTAGATTTGCTCCTTTTTCCATGGGCATGAAAAACGAGAACACTCGTGAGTGGTCCTTAACAGATGGCGCGCGAAACACAAGAAAACTCGTGAGCAGTCCTTAACAGATGGCGCGCAAAACACGAGAAAACTCCTGAGAGGTACAAAATGTGTTAAAAGCAGTTGCCTCTGAGGCCCAGACGAAGAAAGAAGGATACTGCTGGTTTTTATAATATACCTTCTAGTATTACCTCAATATGCAAGTATTACTTTAAGTAGAAAAGTTAACTTTTAAATAAATTAGGGAGAATGTGCTTTACTATTTCACAATCATTGATTCATATAAACAACTCAATGTGCAAACACTAAAAGAACAGTGCAGGGTTGCAAAACAAACTAGCACTCCTGAAGAGATATCATATTATGGTAAGTAAGTACCAGGAGTCTGTTGATATTTCCTGAGTGCCCTCTATGTGGCCAGCACAATGGTAAATGGCAACATTAAAATTGGGAGTGGAGTTTATTTATAGCTGAGGAAGAGAAACAGATAAGCAGACATGAAATGATAATATGGCAACCAGTCAAGACTTAGTGAAAGCTTCCCAGGAGTCATGCCATAAAAGCTGAGACCTGAAGGGAAAGATGGGTTGTCTTGGTTGGAAGGTTCAGAAAATTTTCAAAGTGAAGACAATAGCATATGTCAAGGCCTAGGGGTAAGACAGAAACAGATAGGGCTCATTCCAGGAATTTAAAGAAGTTCAACATGGCTGGAGTGGGAGAGAATCAAAAAGTGGAACCAAACAAGGCCAGAAAGCAAGCTGCTGCTTCATGCGTTATGGCAGCGGTTCTCAACCTGTGGGTCGCAACCCCTTTGGCAGTCGAACGACCTTTTCACAGGGGTCGCCTCAGACCATCCTGCATATCAGATATTTACATGACGATTCATAACAGTAGCAACATGACAATTATAAAGTAGCAACGAAAATAATTTTATGGTTGGGTCACAACATGAGGAACTGTATTTAAAGGGCCAGAAGGTTGAGAACCACTGCGTTATGGGGAGACTTACTCAAGGACATGCCTTCTACTTTGCCCATTGTAACTCTAAAGTTATATACATCCCTGAGTCTTCTAGATCAGTGAAGTCTTCCCCTATACGCTGATGATTTCAAAATATCCATGACCAGTCCAGAACTGTCTTGCAGGTGACATACCATTTATATGTCTGCCTGCCATACATCATCCTCTGGGTGACAATGTGCCCAATACTGAACTTCGTATCCTCCCCTATCCGTCTCCAATTTCTCTTTTCACTCTACCCATTCAGATATCCAAGTCCAGAAACCTGAGGGAGGAGAAGGAAAGACTAGTATTTGGAGTGTACTAGTATTATGTTGCCAGATACATAAGAAATATTTTCATTTAATCCTAACAAACATCTAAAGTAAATATTAGCTCCATTTTACAGTTGAGAATGCTAAAGCTCAAAAAGATTGAGTAACACACCAAGGCACATATATAACACAGCTAGGATTCAAACCTAGAAATTTGGGAAGCGTGTGGGTTAGTCTGGAGTTCACAGAGAAACTAATTATGAAGTATGGTAGAAACACCAATCGCCTACCTCAATCTCCAGACCTTCCTCTCTTATAGTAACAACTCCTATTTTTGGCTGAGCATATTCCTGTCCAGCTCAGATACATTTCCCAACCTCTCTTGCAGCCAGAACGATCACATGACTAAGTATTGGTTATCACTGAATTACACAGAACTTCCCTTCAGAGTGTCCAGCCACTTCTCTGTCCCTTCCTCCATCCTGCTGCTTGGATACTAGCAAGACCACCAGCAGCCATCCTGAACCCAGAAATCAAGGGCCACACCCTAGGGATGACAGAATAAGAAACTGGAAAGAGCCCAGCCAGTGTGGCCCGTTGGTTGAGCGTCAACCTATGAATCAGGAGGTCACGGTTCAATTGCCGGTCAGGGCACATGCCCGGGTTACAGGCTCCATTCCCCAGTGAGGGGTGTGCAGGAGGCAGCCAATCAATGATTCTCTCTCATTATTGATGTTTCTAGCTCTCTCTCCCTCTCCCTTCTTCTCTGAACTCAATAAAAATATATTTAAAAAACACACACACACAGAAAACAGCCCTGGCTGGTTTGTCTCAGTGTATAGAGCGTTGGCCCATGGACTGAAGGGTACTGGGTCCAATTCCAGCCGGGGCACGTGCCTTGGATGCAATATAGTGTTACTGACTATAGTCACCATGCTATACATCACATTCAGAGGACTTAGTTATCTTACAACTTGAAGTTTGCACCTTTAGACCACCATCACCTATTCTGCCTCTACCACCCCTCTCCCCAACCAGCCTGGTGTCTGCATTTCTGCCCTAGCTGGTTTGGGCAGAAGTGGATAGAGTGTTGGCCTGCGGACCAAAGGGTCCTGGGCTCGATTCCGGTCAAGGACATGTACCTTGGTTTCAGGCTCCTCCCCCGACCAGGCCCTGGTCAAGGCATGTGCAGGAGGCAACCAATCAATGTGTTTTTCTCACATCGATATTTCTGTCTTTCCCTCTCTCTTCCACTCTCTCTAAAAAACAATGGAAAAATATCCTCAGGTGAGGATTTAAAAAAAACAAAAGGGAAAACAATTCTATTTTTCAGCGTCTAACATCGAAGTGTTTGCACTGCTTATTCCCTTGTATAAAACAAATGCCACATTTAAAAAATAAGTCCTAGATACTGATATTAAGAGCTTACTATTAAAGGTTAGGTGTGATAATGGTATTGTGGGTCTATTAAAAAGAGAGTGGCCCGGCCAGCATGGCTCAGTGGTTGAGCGTCGACCTATGAACCAGGAGGAGGTCATGGTTCAATTCCTGATCAGGGCCCATGAGCCCCAGCTGGGGATGTGCAGGAGGCAGTCGATCAACGATTCTCTTTCATCATTGAATTCTCTCTCTCTTTCACTCTCCCTTCCTCAATGAAATAAGTACAGATGTATTTTTTTTAAAAAAGAGAGAGTGACTAACTATTCTACAGATATACAGTATACTCAAATATTTATAAAATAATTGGGAGTAGGGATATGAATGGATAGGGGTATGGATAAAACTAAGTTACCCTGAGTTACTAACTGTTGGAGTTGAGGAATGGGCACATGGGGGTATATTATTCCACTGCTTGAACTTTTCTGTATTCAAAGGGTACAAGAACAAAGGACTTGACCCATCAAATAATATAGACCTCTTGATATATTTAATAGTTGCATCTCCTTCCTGTAACATTGCCCCA
Organism: Myotis davidii; assembly: GCF_000327345.1. Classification (NCBI taxonomy): domain Eukaryota; kingdom Metazoa; phylum Chordata; class Mammalia; order Chiroptera; family Vespertilionidae; genus Myotis; species Myotis davidii. The sequence continues at coordinate 1,398,520 of NW_006290631.1, read as the reverse complement.
CCTCAATTCTCTGCCATGCAATCCACCTGCAACTGAAAGTTTCATCAATTACTCTTTAATCCTCACCCCATTCTTCCTTGTGTAGTAACCTTATGAGATTCAGCAAGTCACCTCACCTCCAAGAGACTCCATCTGCAGAATGGGAATATTTATTTGGTCGCCAGCAACCATTCACCGATTCCTACGGATTCTCTAGCTCCGTTCCCCTCTTGACCCTCAACTCATCAGCCCAATGCCTTGCTCCTCTGTAAGGTTGCCCTGCGCTGCACCCCCTCCACCACGCCCCCGCCCCATGTTTTCCTATCTTTCAGTTCGTGCCTTCTCACTACACACCTCTACCTCCGACCTCCTTTCTCCCCTTTGAAAATCCCACACCAACTGCGCCGCTAGTCAGTCTCTCGCGTGCACCCCTTTGCTGGCCCTATTACATCCATCCTATCAGTTTTCTACCTCTTTCCAGCACTTTCATCCTATCAGCTTGATCACCCACTGCCCTCAATCCCCACTAACCCCACCCCCACCCCCATCGTTCACAAATACTTGGGCTAATTCCCACTCTCCCCCTCAGCTAAAGCACAATCGCCAGGTGTCGGGGGACTGGGAGGGGAGGAGGAGTGACTGCATGGGGTATGGTGTCCTTTCGGGGTGATAAAAATGTTGTAGAGTCAGCTGCACACCCCTCTGGATATGCTAAACGCCACGGAGCTGTACTTCAACTGTATCTTTAAAAGTGAATTGACTGGTATGTGAATTACGTCTCAATAAAAATGTACTTGTCAAAAAAGAAAAAGTAAACACTACTGCCCGCCCTGCCCAGCACACGCCCATTTGTCAGACCGATCTCCCGAATGGCCGACCTGCTCTTGGGGAGCCCCCCCAACTCCCGGGATTACACCCCCTCGCCGCTCCGCCCTCAGCGCCCCGGTATCCCGGGGCGGAGGGAGGGGCCTGGGGCACAGCCTCTCCCGGGGCCCGTCCCCACTGGCCAGAAGGGACCCTACTCCGCCTCCGTGGCGGCGCTGCCCCCAGCTCCTGACGCTGACCAGGGGAGGGGAAAGGGTGTCCCCCAATCCGCTCTGCCAAGGAGCTGGGGGCCCGGCCGGTCTCCCAGCCCACCTGTCTCAGCCGGCAGGGAGATCCGCTTCCAGCTCACGGACCAGCGAGTGGCAGAGGCTCAGGCCTCCATGTTTCCGCGTCTCGGCGACTCCGGCTCTGGCTTGGCTCCCGCCCGGGCCGCGTCGGT
>NW_006290631.1:1388042-1397129 GCF_000327345.1 Myotis davidii | reverse complement strand
CCCCCCACCCCCACCCCCCCCTCAGCGTCTCCAGGGCAACTGCGTAGCCACGTGGCAAAATTCAGAAGCGGCTGGGCCTCTCTGGTGCTGGAGTCCTTGCCGCTTATTCTGGTGGCTTAACTTTATTAACGCTCCTCTTCATTCCAACCGAATACTCATTCCGAAGTCAAGCAATTCCCCTGGAGGACGCTGAAAAATTGGAGAACAGCACTTTCAGCATTTTATCCATTGTTAAATTTTCTAACTTTGTTCTTACTCAAACCCTATTATTGAGGGCTAACTTTCAGAAAGTAATTTTTGATGGAGGCAGTTAACAGGTCTAAAACTGCAATATTGTCAAAAAGTTTTATTATTAAAAATTTGTCTATGTTTTCTTTTATTGCCTGTGCCTTTAGCATCACATCCAAGAAATCATTGCCAAATTCAATGTTGTGAAGCTTTTCCCCTATATTTTCTTATAAGAGTTTTATGTTGTAGCTCTTATGTTTAGGTCTTTGATCCATTTTGTTAACTTTTTTATAGAGTATTAGCTAAGGGTCCAACTTTATTCTTTTGCATGTAGATACCCAGTTTTCTCAGTACCATTTGTTGAAAAGACTTCCTTCTCCCCAGGTCTTGGAACTCTTGTCAAAAATTAGTTAGCCATATGTAAAAGGTTTATTGCTAATCCCTCTATTCTCTCTATTCTGTTTCATTGACTTATGTTTGTTTTTGTGACAGTACCACACTGTTTTGGTTACTTCAGCTTTGTAGTAAGTTTTGAAATCAGGAAGTGTGCATCCTCCAACTTTGCTCTATCAAGATTGTTGTGGTTTTTCCATTTCTGCAAAATACATCATTGGGATTTTAATACGGATGGTATTGAATTTGGGTAATACTGACATCTTAACAATATTCTGTTACTGTCTTCCAACTCATGAATATAAGATGTCTTTCCCATAATAAGTAGCATCTTTCATTTCTTTATTTCAATAATATTTTGTAGTTTTCATTGTCTTTTTTTAAATGCTTTATTTTAAAGCAAGAGGGGGAGAGAGAGAGAGAGAGAGAGAGAGAGAAACACTGATGTGAGAGAGTCAACAATTAGTTGCATCCCACACGTGCCCTGATTGGGGATAGCACCCTCAACCTAGGTATGTGCCTTGATCAGGAATCGAACCCGCAACCTTTTTGGTTTTCATTGTCTCAAGTCTTGCACTTTCTTAGTCAAGTTAATTCCTAAGTTTTTTTCTCTTTGATATTATAGTAAGTGTAATTATTTTCTTAATTTCCTGTTCAGATATTTAATTGTTGGTGTATAAAAATGCAACTGATTTTTGTGTTGACTTTTCATCCTGTTACTTTGCTGAATTCAATTTTTTAGTGCTAACAGTCTTTTGTGGAATCTTTAGGGTTTCCTATTTACAAATCATCTGTGAACAGAGATAATTTTACTTCTTTTCCAATTTGAATAACTTTTATTTCCTTTTCTTGCTGAATTGGATAGAAATTCCAGTACTATCTTAAGTGGCAAAAGCCGTCATCCTTGCCTTATTCCTGATCTACTGAGTGTGAGGCTTGTTGTGGGTTTTTCACATATACTTTCATTATGTTGAAGTAGTTTTCTTTAATTGCTAACTTGTTAAGTGTTTTTGTCATGGAAGGGTATTGAATTTTATCAAACGCTTTTTTCTATATCAATTGAGATGATCATGTGGGTTTTCTCCCTCCATTCTGAACGTCCTTGCATTCTAGGAAAAGTCCACTTGGTCATGATATATGATTCCTGTTTTTTCTCCAATGTCTTTTTGTTGATTTCAGAGAGGAAGGGAGAGGGAGAGAGAGATAGAAACATCAATGATGAGAGAGAATCATCGATTGGCTGCTTCCTGCATGCCCCCTACTGGGAATCCAGCCTGAAACCTGGCCTTGTGCCCTGATTGGGAATCAAACTCGTACCTCCTGTTTCATAGGTTGATGCTCAACCACTGAGCCACACAGGCAGGGCATCATCCTTTAACTATGTGGTGAATTTGGTTTGCTAGTATTTTGTTGAGGATTTTTGCATTGCTATGCGTAAGAGATACAGGTTATCTCTTATGCGTATCAATGTCATTTTTTTTTAATGTTAGGAAATGTTATCTTCGATATTTTGGGAAAGTTTGAGAATGATTGATGTTCTTTAAATGTTTGGTAGAATTCACTAGTGAAGCCATAAGGTCCAGGGCTTTTCTTTGTTGGGAGATTTTTTTATTACTAATTCAGTTCCTTTACCAATTATATGTCTCTTCAGGACTTCTTTCTTCATGATTTAGTCTTGGTAGGTTTTGTTTTTCTAAGAATGTGTGTGTTTTTTTAATCTAGGTTATCCATTTTGTTGGTGAACAATTGTTCACAGTACTCTTATCATCCGTTTTATTTTTGTAGCATCAGTATTAATTCCACTTCCATTCCTGACTTTAGCAATTGGAGTCTTTACTCTCTTTCTTAGTCAGTCTAGCTAAAGATTTGTCAATTTTGTTGGTCTTTTTGAAAAGCCATCTTTTGGTTTCATTGTCTCTATTTTGTTTATCTCTGTTCTAATCTTTACAATTTCCTTCCTCTGCTCGCTTTGGGTTTCTTTTCTAGTTCTTTAAATTGAAAGTTGTTTATTTAAGATCTTCCTTCTTTTTTAATGTGTTTATAGCTATAAATTCCCCCCAAAATATTGCTTTCACTGTGTGTCCCATAGGTTTTGGTATGTTATATATTTTGTTTCATTTGTCTCAAGATATTTTCTAATTTGCCTTTTTATTTCTTCTTTAAGAGTTTATTGTTTAACTTCTACAAGTTTGTAAATTTTCTAGTTTTACTTTTGTTATTTTTAATACTTTTGTTATTGATTTCCAACTTCCTCCCATTGTGGTCAAGGATACTTTATATGATATCGATCTTTCAAATCTATTGAGACTTGATTTGTGGCTTAACATATGATCTATCCTAGAGAATGTCCCACATGCGCTTGAGAATATGTATTCTGTTGTTGTTGGGTATTGTTCTGTATGTCTGTCAGATTTAATTGGTTTATTGTGTTTTCAAGCTATTTCCTTACTTTTCTTCTGTCTGGTTCTATTCATAATTGAAAGTGAGGTAGTAAAGTATCTGACTATTGTAGAACTATCTATTTCTCCCTTCAATTCTGGCAATTTTTGCCTCATATTTTAAGGGTGTGTTCTTAGGAGTAAATATAGTGTTTTTGAAACATAAAGACAGTGAACAACCTAGTATCTACTGATCTTCAAGATATACTTTTTCTTTTAAAGATATACTTCTAATTGGAACAAAAACAGTGCATATGGTATGTTACTTTTGTTTTAATAAAATAAATACACCTGTATGTATTTGCTTGTGCATGCAGAGACTATCTCTGGAAATATAAAGAACCTGGGAGGGCCTTAGTTCTGTGGCTGTGTGGGGGAGTTGGGTACCGGTGCACCGGTGTCAGCCCTCAAAATCCCCATGTGGTCGCTGTCACGTTCTCCTACCCTCACCATGTTCCTCACTGGGTCTGAGTACCACAGCGGTGGGAATATTTTTTCTCCTGAAGGAAGATGATTTCAAGTGGAATATGCCACTGCGGCTATCAAGCTTGTTCTGCAGCCATGGGGATCCAGACACCCGAGGGGGTGCGCCTAGCTGTGGAGAAGAGAATTGCCTCCCCGCTCATGGAGCCAAGCAACATTGAGGAGGTGTTGAGAGTGATGCTCACATAGGTTGTGCCATGAACGGGCTAATTGCTGCTGCGAAGGCTTTACGGCAGTGATGGCGAACCTTTTGAGCTCAGCGTGTCAGCATTTTGAAAAACCCTAAGTTAACTCTGGTGCCGTGTCACATAGAAAAATTTTTTGATATTTGCACCCCATAGTAAAACAAAGACATATTTTTGATATTTTAAGACTATACTTTCAGGGATCATTTCTATAGTTCGTTGATATTTATTTTATATATTTAAATGCCATTTAACAAAGAAAAATCAACCAAAAAAGAGTTGGCGTGTCACCTCTGACACGCGTGTCATAGGCTTGCCATCACTGCTTTACGGTAACTGAGAAAGCCAGAGTGGAGACACGGAACCACTGACTCACCTACAATTAGACAATGATGGTGAGTGTGACTCAGACCGTGTCCAATCTGGCTCTACCGTTTGGAGAAGGTGCAGATCTGGGTGCCATGTCTCATCCCTGTGGAGTGGCACTGTTATTGGAGTTGATGAGAAAGGACCTCCGCTGTTTCATAGGGCCCATCAGGGACCTTTGTCCAGTGAGATGCTTGAGCAGTTGGCTCTGCTTCAAAGGGTGCCCAGAGCTCCTTGCAAGTTTACCACAAGCCTATGACTGAAAGAAGCCATCACATCTTCACTCATCATGCTCAAACAAGCAATGGAGGAGAAGCTGAATGCAATTAACACAGAGCTAGCCGCTGTGCAGCCTGGTCGGACTTTCCCCAGGTGCACAGGAAAAACTTGGAGAGGCCATGAAAGGCATTTAAAGAAGTGTGCTCCTCAGAACTTCTCTGGGCAATTTCAGTTCTCCTGATTGCCCTGAGCTTTTATTTCCAGCTCCTATTCCTTGGAAAATATAGGCTGTATGTGCATTTTTAAAATGACGTCTGTACATAAAAGCAATTAAAGAAAGAAATAGAAACTTAAAATAAAAAATGAGAAAAAAGAGGAAACCGGTAACCTTGATTGCCTCCTACTTAGGAGGCGAACTAGGTGCCTGGGCACCAGGGTGGGAGGAAGGAATCTTCATCTGTGTACGCTCTTATACCTTATGAATTTTGTATAAAAAAATACATTAAAAAATAAGTACACTTAATTTGAAATGCTGTAGACTGGAAAGTAAAAAACAAACAAACAAACAAAAGTAGTGTACAGTTCATATGAAAAGGATCCTAGAAGATATTCGATGACCGTAAACTCAGTATGTAGGACGAGCCACCAAGAGCTTGCTTGTATTCCAAAAGCTCTGTTCAGAGATGATGCAGTGAAGGAAAAGAACAGGGGCTAAGGATTCATGATGGTTTGTCCAGACCCTTCTTTCTAAAAGTATTGACGGTGACTTGCAAACACATGTAACACGTAAAACTGCAACATTAATCACAGGAACGAAGGGTGGGGGCATGAAGCACAGCAGTGACCGGAGCCAGTCGTGAGTTCTAGGCCCAAAAGGAAAGGAGGGGGAGAGGTTAGTGGAAACTGAAGGGAGTCATGTGGCATGGGCCACCTGGGAGTGCATTCTGGCTGAGGAACACACCTGGTCTGAGAGACCCAGAAGGGTTGAACCAAGGGAATAAATACCCTAACCCCACTCCTCCCTTCCCTCCTCCCTCCCATCCCTGCTACAGATCCCCACTGGCCAGGCCCAACAGAACGCAGAGGCCATGGAAAGTCTGTCGATGGAGTCCATGCAGCTTTCTTGGGCAGCAAAGTCGGTGAAAGGAGCAGAGATTTGGAGAGGCAAGTGGAAGACGTGCGGCACACTCATCATGATATAAATACTAACGACTTAGCCAATATTTACACAAACCTATATGGAGGATGTGTGGGAGTAGAGGAAACACAGTGTAAGATAGCTATATCTCAGCCATGGAAGGAAGTCAGTAATGTGGAAAGCTGACAGTTCCAAAAATGGCAATATATATATAAAACTTAGAAATATAGAGATAAAACATAAGACAAAAGCAACAGCTAAATGAGTAAAGCCTTTGGGGACTAAGGGAGGAGAGACATTATACATCTTGCAGTATTATTTGCCCTGACCGGTTTGGCTCGGTGGATAGAGCGTCAGCCTGCGGAATGAAAGGTCCCAGGTTCGATTCCGGTCAAGGGCATGTACCTTGGTTGCAGGCACACCCTCAGTTGGGGGTGTGCAGGAGGCAGATGATCAATGTTTCTCTCTCATTGATGTTTCTAACTCTCTATCCTTCTCCCTTCCTCTCTGTAAAAAATCAATAAAAAAATAAAAATAAAAAGATATATTTAATAAAAACAAAGGGATGTTAAGAAAATTGCTAGAAGGCAATTTTCAAAAGAACTAACAGTGGTTACATCTGTGGAGAGGGAATGGTAGTGAAATTTACATTTTTGTATTTCAAGAAAATTTGAATATTTGTCTAAATACTGCATTTTGAACTTAAAAGTTTTTTTTATTAAAGGTTGTATTTTTTTTTAACTTTCCATTGCACTGTTTTACTATGAACATCTGCTATTTTTGTAATATAGTTTTTATACTTTATACAACAAACTAATCAACTGAATTTAGTTGCTAAAGGGAATTTATCTTATCCCTCAGGTGGGTTGGGGCAGAATACCTAAAACCTACTGATTTCTATGAAATGAAGACCAGGTGAGTCACTGACTTGCTCACACACAGAGTGTAACAGAGCCTCAGTTAGGACCCAGGACTTCAATGGGCACCCAAAGGCAGAAGACTCTTCCAACCACTCCCTGCCTCAGAGGGAATAAGTAAATGTGACATAAAGATATGGTTCATCGCCCCTGAACACTGTAAGTCCCTAAAGTGAAGCAGCCCGGAGTGAAAGGCCATATAGAGGCCCAGACCAGCAAAGAACTGCAGTCATGTCACTGTTGCTGAAAACCACTAAGTTTTGGAGTGTCATCTTATGCAACAATAAATAACTGATAAACTCTACTTTAAAAAATAATATGTTACTGTCTCAGAACTATCCAGATGCCAGCATGCTATCATAATTCTGCTTTCTGGTATGGTGAAAAATGTCCCTTTTAAGAAATATTTAAACTTTAAAAAAAAGAAAAAGAAAAAAGCCAAACCCCAACCATAGTTAAACTGAATATTTAATACATTCTGTAGGAATAGAAGGAATGCAACAAAGATTAGAATTTTATAATATACGTTAGGCATTTATGTAAAAACTTCCATTTTTCCCAAATTTCCTCAATTTCTTGTCGTTGCTATTTTCTTCGGAGCAATAACCTATAATTTCTACTCTTGCAGATAAGGGGCTCGAGTGTTGGGCAGTAATTATAACTCTATGTTTCAAGTCATTATCACCTCCAAACACTCCCTTTCATTTATTTCACTGCCCAGTCTCACTGTACTGTTTCATAGTGAAAACACACTCCACTCAAGTTCAAAGAGCCCAAACAGAAGCTAGCAGCCCAAGGACGCTTAGGGACTGATGCAGTAACAATGTCTACTGGCACAAGCCTCCTCTTCACTCATACTATTACAGCTACGTTAATGAAAAAGGAACGAGGGAATGAGACCACTAACTATAACCAAACACATTCTAAATATAAATACCATGTGTTTCCTGAGCAGCATCAGGCAAACATCTAAACCATCCACCCCGAGTTCTAAGAGAAAAAGGTCAGAGACAATTACAAAGAAGGTGCTTCACATTATTAGGTCCATTTTGAAAACAAGGAGGTCCCTGGGTCAATGCCTTCAGTCTTTCTTTTTATCAGAGATTTCTGTTGATCCTGATGTTGGTAATCCATTTATGTCTGCACCCTGAAATGAAAAAACATTTTAGAGATTATTACGAGACACTCATCATAAGAGATGCTCTCTTTGAAAACAGTCGACAAACTTCAGAATGAAAAAACTCTGCTTCTAGAATTATGCAGCATGGCTTAGTGCAGCTGAACACTATCGAAGTTGAACGTAACAAGCACCGTTGCTAAAAACAAGAGGTTGTCTCTAAATAGTCATTTAAAAATAATAACTTCTTTGTGTAAAAAAATAGAATAACCTCTACGATCCTCCTAAATTAAGTCTCCCACCAAAATTATCAACCAGGGAAACTGGCTTTTTTTTATGTCATCTCTTCACACCCATGAGCTAGTCACCATTACTCTCAGCAGCCACGAAATACTGGCTATTATCTTGGCCACTGGCAAGGAGCAACTGCATTAGTCAGAGGCCTAGTTTAAAACTTTAGTTTAAACCAACTGTTAATTACTTTAAAAAAACACCCAAATTCCTTATTTTTTTATTCAAATTATAAGAGAAAGTTTATTTAGAAAGTTATAAAGGTAGAAGTGAGCCAGCTGGGCTGCACAGGCTCAGGAAACAAGTCCTTGGAGCTTCGAAGAGGGAAAGACAAAGGTAACTCGCCCAGGAGGAAAAAGAGGGGCCGGGAAAGGCTGGGAGGAAAAGCCAACCCTGCACCCCCCCCCTCGCCCAACACACACACACACCTCCGGTAAAAAAGAAGGAAATTAAGACACATTGATGAAGCTTCTGGTTCCAAGAACTTGCCTTTCCAAAAGCCAAATAGTTTACCCTGACTGTACCACCCCCTCACCCACCCAGCCTTCCTAGCCGAGGTATTTTAATGTCCTTACCTTATAGCCTATTTTGCCTTTGCTTGCATCACTGGATTCTTGCACAGCTTTTCTAGGCCATATGCGACTAACAAAGGGGGAAATCAGAGGGCATACGTAGGGCTCCAGGAACTTTTTGTAGACCCAGAGCAGAACTGGAATGACGATACAAGGAATGCACACCATTGTCCCAGGTGAGAGCTCCTGAGCTGAGAGACACAAAGAAAAAACCAATCAGCTCCTCACAGATTGACGACTACAGGAATTCAGCTACATTAGGGTGTTTGAAAGGATTATTTCTGCTCTGAACGAAAAACTTAGATCATTCTATTAGCTAAATGCAAGAACCTATTGAAGATACTGCTATCTGCAAGGTAAAGGAATTATAGGTGGTAGGCATGAAAATAACAGCGACGTTCCCGCTTCCAAATCTCTCCAATCACTGCTCCCCAACCATAAATTTAATGATAAAGACGCCAACATCTGCTAGGTGCTAGGCAGTTTAATGCTTTGCATATACAGTTGGTTCTCTGTATCCCCGGGTTTTGCATCACAGAGTCAACCAACCCCAAATCGAAAACATTTGAAAAGAAAATCCCAGAAAATTCCAAAAAGCAAAACCTGAATTTGCTATGCACAGAGCACCTCACTAAATCCAAGCAATTAAGTGATGTGTGGGCATACTGGAGCCTATTGACAAACACTACACCTTTTATACGGGGGACTTGCGCACCCAGGAATTTTGGTGGAGGGGCGGT
>NW_006290631.1:1385591-1388008 GCF_000327345.1 Myotis davidii | reverse complement strand
GGGGGGGGGGGGGGGGCAGTGGTGGTGGTGGTGGTGGTGGTGGAAGGGTTTCCTGGAACCAATTCCTTGAGGATACTGAAGGACAACTGTATAACTCATTTATTCAAAACCCAGTGAGGTCGGGCACCTCTGCATCTTATTTTACACATACTGCAAAGGAAGGCACAAAACATTAAGGAACTTGGTAATTATGACTTAATTAGCCAAACCTACAATGCTAAGGGCAAACATTATATGAAACTCTCTAAGATATCACTTTGCAAGACCTCTAAGCTGCAAACTGGTTGGCCTTTTCCAGGCAAGAATTCTCCCTTGATATAACTGCTTTTTCTTTTTAGTGGCAATTAAGGTGTACCGTATAATAAAACTATTTATTTATTTATTATTTTTATATAAGTAAATTGTTTATTATTAGTATAAGGAAATTGTTCATTTGCAAAAATTAACATCTGATTTCCTTGATAATTAGAAATCATCTTAGAATTTCTCAAAATCAGCAATTTACTGAAAAAGAACAAATACTGCTTCCATAAAATACTATTAAACCAGACTTCTCAAATTTACAAGAATTTTCAATCCCTTAGAGCAGGCCTTAAAAATGAAGACGCTTTGCCCCTGGCTGGTATTGCTCAGTTGGTTGAACAGCACTAAGAAGTTGCCAGTTTGATTCCCACTCAGGGCACATGCCCGGGTTGTGGGCTCCACCCCCAGTAGGGGGCGTGCAGGAGGCAGTTGATGGATGGTTCTCTCATTGCTGTTCTTCTCTCTCTCTCCCTCTAAAAATCAATAAAAACATTAAAAAAAAAAAAAAGCCCAACAACTGAGAAGCTTCAGAACACTGACTAAAGCTAGTAATTCAGGATGTTACAATTTCATCATGACTACACTAAGGCAATTTAAAATTATTCACAATACAAGTGAACAATGGCACAGACAATTCAATCTTATTGACTTTGAAATGAATTACAAGAGCTACAAACAAAAATCCAGATGTACATCAATGAATGAGGAGCTATTTTACAAGGGATTCATAACCATTTTTTAAAAAGGTCCCCTAGTCAAATTAAAGTAACCACTTAAGAATTACCAAAATATTTAAAAGCCAAATGAATGGTGAGTTTTTTTCACTGTTTTTCAAGGAATCATTATTTTTGTCCATACACATTTAGAATGTGATCTGGGATACTGAAAAGGTGATGTGGTTTAGGTGTTCCACACTCTCACAGGTCCCACAGCATCATCAAGCTGACTAGCTGGCAGCTGCCTGCATGTGAGATGTTTCCCCCACTTTCTATATGGTGTTCTTGGGCAAATTATTTAACCAGTCTGTGCCTGAACCCCCTCGTGTGTAAAACGTAGACAATAAGGATACCTACCTCACAGGGATGGGGATTAGATAAATTAATATGCATGCAAAGCTCAGTAGAGTGTCTGGGTATAGTAAGTGCCATGAAATCGTTACTAAAAAAAAACACCAAAACCCCAATATGGTGACCCGCCCAAAGTTCACACAAAGGTAACAAGTAACTAGAGCGGGCTAAGACCAGAACGCGAGGTCCGGTTTCCTAGCTCTGGTCTCTACCCCTTCCCCAAACACACTGATTATGCTAATTACCCCCCTACCAAACCTCCAAAACCAACTAAATCCTTCCCAACAACTGGCAAGCTGATGACTGGCAGTCCCTCCATCATAAAGGTTCATTTTTACCTACTTGTAATTGTGTTTTAAGTAAGTACGTGCGCATTGTTTTAAATAAACTCTCGAGAACAAATACTACTCATCGGCTTTGTCATACTAATGGCTTTTATCAAACTTTTTCGCTCTCCTCAGAATGAAGCTACAGTATTTCATCTCTAAATCGTCCTGATTCTTCGATGGGTTGTTATACTTCATACATGTGGAAACGGTGGCTTGGAAAGGTCGCGAAGGTGGCGCCGATAAACTGATACAATTATAATTTTACTTAACCTCCACAAGCCAGTTCTCGGATACTACAACGAAGCAAGCAAAATGGATTAAGACTGTTGAGGAGAGAAATGTTTTTATTCGACTTAGTCCAGTGCAATGGACTAGAGACAAGGCGGGGGCCGTCGGAACCGGGCGGGTGGAGGGGAGCGCCGCCTGGTAACCCCGCTCCGCACAGAACAGCATCTTACGGAGCCCGGAGCGGGACCGGGAGTGAAGACAGGAGCGAAGACGGGAGACTGGGGCGAATGGCGGCGAAGATAACAGACGGGCCAGGAAACCGACAATTCGGGCCAAGGGAGAGAATAAACAGAGAGGAAGAGAGAGGCAGGGGGGAGGGTGCACCGGAGGGAGAGATGGGGGCAGCCGGAGACAGGGGCGCGCTGGAGGGCGAAGGAACCCAACGGACAGCGCAGGGGTCCGCGGGGCCCAGGGCAGGGGCCGCGACCCG
>NW_006290631.1:1378712-1385511 GCF_000327345.1 Myotis davidii | reverse complement strand
CTGACGACACAAGGCGTGCGTGCGGGGCGCCGGGCGGGGCCGGGCGGGGCTCCGGGGCCGCGGGCAGAGCTGCTTCCCAGGCCCGCGCGGGCACTGGCGCTGCAGTCCTGGAATACTAAACTCAACTCGTTGATCCAAGAAATGACGCCTGTACCAATGGCTCCCCACCGCAGGGGCGCTTACTTCCCTTGTTTTCAAATGCAGCTGTGTCTGCAAGCCTCTCCCCTAGTTGCAAGGGTCTTACATTCAAGGGCAGGGTGGATCGTCAACCTTAATTGGCTGTTTAAGAGAGATGGCTATACCACTTCCACCTAGTAATGTCAGTGTTGAAGACAACTGGAACCCTGTGCAAGGGGTATCGGAAATGGCACAACTGTAAAGTCTGGCTGTTACCATGACTGGGCAATTACACTTGTGGCACATACCCAAGAGAAATGAGAGCATGCCCATCCAAAAACCTGCAAAAGTGCACAGCAGCACTACTTGCAATAGCTTAAGACCCAAATGTTCAATAAATATATTGATAAATTATACATCAAGTACAATACATGGACGAACCCTGAAAGTACTGTCATAAACCAGAGCCAGTGGGCCACATCCTGTGATGTTTCTTGAGATGTCAACAGGCCTATCTATAGCTAAGTAGTTCCTTAGGGCTGAGAGTAACAGCTAAATCATTGCCAAGGTTCCTCTCTGTGGTGATTACAATGTCCTAAAATTGATTTTAGTGATAGATTCCTAACAGTATACTAAGATCCACTGCACTGTGGTGAACTGGTGTTAAATCTCAATGAAGTGGCTGGAAAAAAATTTCAGAACTCCATGTTTTAATCCCATCGCATGCAAAAAAGCAGCAAGACTTTCAAAACAGCATGTTTCTGACTCAAATTAATGACAGAACAGAATAATCTATTTTTAAATTCTAATCAGAAAACTTGTTTTATCACTTGATATATTTAGTAATAAAGACAACCAACATTCTGCTTTTACTTTTACTTAGATTTATTTTATCCTGAATTTACTCCCGGGCCATAAGTTTTTGTTTCTTCAGTTTCTTCTGAGATATCTGGGGAAAGAAAATAAAAATGACTATTAAATTTCCTGAAAAACATCCACACTACATCTTATTGAAAGTTGGTAATAAGAGAAATCATAGGAGTTCTTAACCATTCCCCCCCCCCCCCCACCTTTCTTATTTTTACTGTATCTAGGAGAACACACTGTGGTAATCATTTCATAGTATACTTAAATCAAGCCATCATGCAGCATACCTTAAACTTTACAATGGTATGAGGCAATTCTCAAAAACATCACTGACTTGTCATCATTTACTGAATATAGGCTTATTAGATCTGAGGGGCATTTTTGGAAGTGGCAGTGGACATGTAGGTGGGACTATCAGCAGACAATCAGTTCGGATGTACCGAATGGTCCAAAGTTACTATTCAGCATCAATCAAGAAACAAATGAGATCCACGAAAGTACAAATTAAATACAAGGTTGCTGGTTGCTCAGAACAGTTTCCTTTCATGGTTATTCCAAAGGTGTCCTAAGTTAGTCATCACAGCAACCACACATCTACACACAACGGAAACTGAGCGAAGACTAAGAAATTTACCTTTTTCTTCTGTGCAACCTCCTCTTCTGGTTTAGGAACAATCTGCTCCTTTTCAGTGAGGATCATCTCAATGTGGCAGGGAGAGCTCATGTATGGGTTAATCCGCCCATGAGCTCTGTAGGTTCTACGCCGCATCTTGGGAGCTTTGTTCACCTGAATGTGCTCAATGACCAGAGAGTCTACATCTAAACCCTGGGAAGAAGGGAGAAGGAACAAGAAGGAACCAGTAAATCTTTATCTTAACACCATCTATGGAAAATTAAGTTCCTGCCTTAACAAACTTTTTTGAAAAGCAATCCTTAAGAGTTTAAGCCGAGTATCAGTTCAAGCAGTTACTTTAAACTTGGTTCTAAATGTCCTTCCTTAAATTAAACCTAAGTACCAAAACTCAGTGCTATGCTAAGTGCATGTTAAAGATCACCAAGAGTGTTAATTTCTAAGCTTTGATGATAAACAAGATTTTGGCAGCATGGCTTAGCAGCTGAAACGATTATATAACCAGTCCTGGCTGGTGTGGCTTATTTGGTTGGGTATTGTCCTGTGCACCAAAAGGATGCCAGTTTGATTCGTGGTCAGGGCACATGCCCGGGTTTTGGGCTCAATCCCAGGTGGGGGTGTGCAAGAGGCAACAGGGATCCATGTTCCTCTCTCCCACTCCCTTCCTCTCTAAAAACCTATATATAAATATAAAAAAGGCTAAGATAAGAGGCTAAGCAACCTAGCTATGACACACACTGACCACCAGGGGACAGATGCTTGATGCAGGGTGCCCTCTTCCACTCTGGGACCCCGGGGGGATCCTTGGGTTGTCGGAGAGCCAATTTCAGTCTGATCCCCGCAGGCCAGGCTGAGGGACCCCACTGGTGCACGAATCCCTGCACTGGGCCTCTAGTAAATATACAGTAAGTGGCCAGATTATTATGACCACCCCTTCATTGACACTTCCAAAAATACTGAATATTGAAAATTTCCTAAGCAAATACTCTTAAGGTTTTATTATTATTATTTGCCTAACTAATTCACTTCATTGTACTGATGGGGTGGACACAATAATCTGGCCACTCAGTGTATATATACTAGAGGCCTGACGCATGAAATTGAGCAAGGGCCTCCGCTTCAGCCCTCCGCCCGCTGCGGCTTTGGCTTTATCCGGAAGGATAGATGTCTGCTCTAATTAGCATATTACACTTTTATTATTATTATAGAAGATGTAAATAAAAAGGGGGTTATAGCCAGAGACCCACATTTTTAATTCTGGCCCAGATTTCCAAATACTAAAGGGGAATAGACAAACCTATTTTGTTGACTAGTTTTAACTTCTAAATGAAATTTAACATCTCTCCATTAAGAATGTAGGCAATAGCCTGGCCGGCGTTGCTCAGTGGTTGAGCATCGATCTATGAACCAAGAGGTTATGGTTTGATTCCAGGTCAGGGCATATGCCCAGGTTGCAGACTCAATCCCCAATGTGGGTTGTGCAGGAGGTAGCTGATCAATAATTTTCATCATTGATGTTTCTCTCCCCCCGTTCCTTTTAAAATATATTTTAAAAATATATTTTTTAAAGTGTTGGCAATAAACCACATTAACCATTACTAAAGCAACCACTTTGATAACTAAATATTTGTTTCTTTGCAATAGTGTCTTAATTGTTTGTATAGTAAGTCTGGACAACATTAACTGGACAACCACCTAAGTTGGATACATATAAAGGTGTTAATGCGTTGGGTACCTTAAGTTCAGCATTGCTCTCCGCATTTTTAAGCATGTGCAGCAAAAATTCAGCACTCTTTTTGGGCCACCGACCCTGTGTCCAGCCCCACTGTTTTGCCTAAAGAAAACAAAGAAAGGCTATTAGTTCCGATTTAAATAAAGTTACAACCACAATTAATTTATGGCAGCTCTCCCTCCTGGGAGCATACCCACACCTTTCCTCTTTTCCTTCTTCTTCCCCTGCAGGCAAGCATCTCCTAAACTGAGGGACCCCACGGAGACTTGCAACCAGGGAAGCAATAGGCGGCAGCAGCTTGTCCTGGGCCAAACCCCTAAACTTGTCTCCAGGCCCCATGTTCTGTCTCTCCAGTGAGCTGACCACAGCGCTGCCTTGGCTCACTCCTTTCCCGTAACATTTCTAGGGAGCAAAGCAGCACCCCCTCGTCTCTCCCGTTGCTACTTCTGTCCTAAGCCATTCCCTGCTTTAGTAAACATACTCTCAAAATCACAAACAAAAACACACAATTTATTTCATTCACTTCAAGGTTGCTCAGAACATGGTTTTTTTCACGGTCAATCCAAAGGTGTCCTAAGACTGTCATCACAGCAACCAGAAACAGCCTGATGGAAGACCTTAGCCGTTTCAATCCCCTCCAGTCATTTTCCCTTACAACCTGTCTTTTCAAACAGCAACCATCCATGCTCACCTGGGCGCACCTACCAACGCCGCCGTTGTAGCGGCGGAATGGCACGCACTGCTTCTTTAGGGTGACGTCCTTCAGGTACTTGGTGGCCTTGCGAATATGCATGCCCTTGATGGCCTGGGCAGTTTCACGCGTGTTCTAAATAGGAAACACACCGGGGGTTAACCATGCGAAGGCATCACCATTTCCAAAGCAAGCATGAAGTTCTCGAATCCCCAAGGTGTCAACAAGACAGTCACGACACGCTCATGACCGGCACCCAGAAGGCAGCTGCTCAGAATTGATTGGTTTTCATGGTAAATCCAAAGGTGTCCTAAGAAAGACATCACTGCAGCTGCCTTCTCAGGACATGGTGTCAAAGAAAAACTCCCTGCAGCACCCACACGACTCCTAGAGCACAACGGGAGGCACATACCTTGAAGTGGACGCGGAGGTTGGAGCCCCTTGACTTGCATGCTAAAACACAGAGGACACTGCGGTTACCTTCGGGTTGTCCCGTTTCTCTTACCCCCAAATAAGAAACGCACTAAGCGCTGTTCACTTACATTTCGTGGGGTTTTCTGGGTCTAGCGAATAGCGAACCATCTTCAGGGGTCACCTGCGGGGAGGACGGAGCAACTGTCAGGACGCGGACGCACAGTCCCCTACAGCCACAGTCTGCACTAAGCGCCGCCAGCAGCTGCTCAGAGAACCGCTGTTTTCACGGTGAATCCAAAGGTGTCCTAAGAGGTGCCACCATCGCAGCCACGCTTTCTTCCCTCCGGCCTCCCGGTGACTGCAGGCCGCAGTGCCGGCACCACGGCCTGCGCCAGCCCCCTTGCTCTCTGGACGGCAACCAGCCCGTTTCGGTGCAACGAGGGCTCCCTCGGGCGCAAGGACACGACGCCCCGGGGCGGCAGACCCTAGCCGCCACCCTCCGCAGAAACCCCCTTCACTCGCACAGCTTCACACAGATGCCGCGTTTCCACGCTTCTGTGCTGCCACCAACGTGGCACGCAGCGAACTTGAAAGACTCCTCTAAAACGAGGAAAGCTTCGACCCGACTCCATTCCCCGCCCTCGCCGCCCCCCAATTTTCTGAGGCGACCACTCACCGCGGGACACTGGACCTCCGGAGTAAGAGGCGGCACCGACCACGGCCTACCCGTGCTCCCAAAGCCTCCAACCCCTCCCATCGTACCCCTTTTCGAGCCGCACGGCCCGGGCGCCAAGTCGGGCGCTCCGATACTTCCCCCCGCACAGGGGGACACTGCCTTCAGCGAGAAATCAGTAACCGCGAGAGTTCTCTACTCAGGGGCCTCAAGAATGGCGCCCCGAAGGCCAGGATGGCGGTGATAACCGGAGGATTCAACTCTCGGAGAGAGACGCCGAAGAACAACTCACCTATGGACGCTTTGGAGAAGAGAAAGAGCGGAGGCTCTTGGGAGATTTCATGAGAACTCAATGTCTCGCGAGATTCTCACCCAAAGAAACGAGATTTGAAGAGGGAAGGAAGGAGGAGGAAGACTAAGGGAGTGTGAAATAAGTTTTAGAAGACCTTAAAACGAAATGTCTCATTAGGGACTATCTCAAAATTCTGCCTTTTTTGACCCAGAAATAAAGTTAGGAATTTTAAATATTACTTAAAGCAGGTTTGTAGTTCTAGGACAGGATCACGTATTATTACATATAGACAAGACATTTATTCAACATTCGTTAAGTTTGATTATGTGATCATGTATCCCTGAAAGTGATTTGTAATTAATTGGACAATTAAGAAGATGCAAAGGATGGAATGTAATTACGGTAATAAAAAAAATTCACAGGATGAGAATATCACCCAGTCTCTTGACTTGCGGTGGTGAACACACAATACAATATACAGAAGATGCATTCTAGAACTGTATACCCGAAACCTATATAATTTTACTAACCAATGTCACCTCAACAAACTTAACAACAAAAAAAATATCACCCAGTCAATTGTACTGCAACCTGTGTAAAGAATGTGCTAACTGGTCCGGTTGACGTAGCTCAGTGGTTGAACATGGACCTATATGAACCAGGAGGTCACAGTTAGATTCCCCATCAGGGCACATGCCCGGGTTGCAGGCTCCATCCCCAATAGGGGGCATGCAGGAGGCAGCCAATCAATGATTCTCTTTCATCATTGATGTTTCTATCTCTCTCTCCCTCTCCCTTCCTCTCTGAAATCAGTAAAAACTATATTTAAAAAAATAAAAAGCTTACTAAATTCAAGATACTATTTCAGTACTTTTCAATCAGATGCATTTCTTTCATTAACCTGTAGGACAACAGTAGAAAGAGATATTACTATTATTTCTATTCTATAAATGATGAAGTTGAGGCACAGAGAAATTAAGGGGTTTCCCCCAAAGTCCCACAGCTCAAAAGTGACATCTGGAAGCAAAGACAAGCCCCAGTGATCAAGTCTGTCATCACTAGGCATTCCGGCCTCACCCTTGCCTTGTCTTCTCTGTACTTCTAAGTTCTCAAGCCAGAAGGCTAGAAAACAATTTCTCTTTTTCTTGTCTTGGCACACATAAGCACTTAAACTCTGTTATTACTGCCAGAGTCTTCTAAGTGGTCTTCTGGCCTTTATTTTTCCACACTCTAATATATCCTCCATATTGCTGACAGAATCATTTTGCTAAAACAGCTGCCAAAATGATCACGTCATTTTTCAGGTTCTATTTTTTTTTATGTGGTTCCTGTTCCAAATTCCTGGGGATGACTTAAGAGCCTTCTATGATCTGTCCTGTGCC
>NW_006290631.1:1371752-1378632 GCF_000327345.1 Myotis davidii | reverse complement strand
CTACCGTATTCTCATTGATTTTAGAGAGAGATCAAGCCTATCGTTAAAAGACAGGCATGATACCACACTTGATTTTGTATTCACTAACACTGGATTAGACTAGAAGCATTAAAACTTTTGAGATTATTTCCTTTTAAGGGGAATGGTTTATCTTTTATTTTAAAAAATATATACTTTTATTGATTTCATAAAGAAAGGGAGAGGGAGAGAGAGAGAAACATCACTGATGAGAGAGAATCATTGATCAGCTGCCTCCTGCACACTGCTCACTGGTGATCAAGCCTGCAACCGACGCATGTGCCCTGACCGGGAATCGAACCGTGACCTCCTAGTTCATAGGCTGACACTCAACCACTGAACCACACTGGCTGGGCTGGTTTATCTTTTAAAGCCTCAGTGATTTTTTTCTATAAAGTTTAAATAAACTCTTTAAACTTTATTTGATATACATTTTTCTTCAATCTGTTGCTTGTAAATTTAAAATTTTAATTGTATTATATTTATTGTGCATAAACCTTAATTATTAAAACAATGGGGAGCTACAAATAAGTTTAATTCTTTTTTAAAATATATTTTTATTGATTTCAGAGAGGAAGGGAGAGGGAGAAATAGAAACATCAATGATGAGAGAAAATCATTGATAGACTGCCTCCTGCATGCCTCCTACTGGGGATTGAGCCTGCAACCTGGGCATGTGCCCTGACCTGGAATGGAACATGACCTCCTGGTTCATAGGTCAATGCTCAACCACTGAGCCACGCCGGCTGGGCAATTCTTAACAATTTAGTTGTTCACTCATCCAGTCAATGAATATTTATTGAACACTTATCATATGCCTGCCAATGTGCTAGATGCTGAGTCATAGCAAGTACTAGGAGAATCCCTAATCTCAAGCTACCTACAGTCTTGGGGTGAAGGGATGGAAGGATAGGGAAGTTGGAGGTGAACAATCAATTAGAATACATTGTGAACTGCCAAAGGGGGAGCGTTGAGGACCTTATTAACAACACTTAGGGTGGGAAAGCTGCCCTGAGTAAATGACATGGCAGCTGCACCATGAATGGCCAGGAGCTGGTGGGCACAGCAGCCAGAGGGACATGATTGCTGCTGCCCGCGGGGAAGCTCTGTTGCGGGAATTGCAGATGTTTGGGTTACTTTTGGGAGCGATAAGGGGGAGAGGCAAACCTGATCTTGAAGGATCGTATTTGTCTGCAAAGGAGTTTCGAGTGTATCTTAAAGTCGACGGGGACTTTGAAAGCACTTCCACCCTTGGGGATGTTTGAGGTGATTTGATCAGATTTCACTTAGGAGAGGATCCCTCTGCAGAGAGACATTTGGGATGCACCTGGGGGCCAGACCAGAGGCTGCAAAGACCGCGGTGGCCTGCACTGGTCTGATTCAGCTCCCCCGCCCACCAAAGAGAACGGAGAGTGGTGGATGCGTTGGCGAGATTTTAGTAAAAGTCAGAGGCTTTCGTGATCGTAAGCTGTAAAAGTTGGTAATTTTGGAACTTCACCAACCCTTTCTGGACATCTCTTCCCTGACTGTGTTGCCCACATCTCCTCATTGAGTTTGTAGCACAGCCTCCTTCGGCCTGTTAGTCAATAACAAAGGAGAACCAGCGTCACGGGTGACCCCCCGCAGAGGCATTCTGCATTGGGGTGAAAGGAGAAGCACGGATCTCTACGGGAAGAATTTCACTCAGGAGCAGTTGGGGAAGTGTTTTTGAGGAGCCTGGGGTTTGGAGTTGTGCCAGGAGAATCCGTTCCTGCCAACCTCGGAGGACACCAGTGTGTGAACCGTTTGAATAATAACAGGGTGCTTTGTGCTTTGCCAGAAATGTTTTATTTCTATGTTTTTCAATTTCTCGCTCTTTTTTTCTTTTATGGTTTTTGTGTTAGAAAGGGCTTCTCCACTCTGATAAGATTGTTTAATTCTCCCATTGTGGAAGACACTTTATGGTTTTATTTTTCTTGTTTAAATATGCTGCCCATCCAATGCAAAGCCTGAGATATGGATCCAACTTCATCTTTTTCTCATAGCTACCCAAATGGCACAATTTGCTCAGTAGTTTATGTTTTTCCTATAAATTTAGAATGCCATCTTTATCATATGTGAATAAGGGATATTATTCCAGGGTGGAGAGGAGCATGTAGAGCAGTGGTTCTCAACCTTCCTAATGCCGTGACCCTTTAATACAGTTCCTCATGTTGTGGTGACCCCCAATTTCATTGTTACAAATGGAACATAATTAAAGCATAGTGATGAAGTACAAAACCAATATGTAATTATATATGTGTTTTCCGATGGTCTTAGGTGACCCCTGTGAAAGGGTCGTTCAACCCCCAAAGGGGTCGCAACCCACAGGTTGAGAACCGCTGATGTAGAGGGACATTGGCATCTGGTAACTGAGGGTGGAATTCTATTACTTCCCAGCCGGGTGTCTCAGTGCAAGTTATTTGGTTTCTCTGAGCTTTTCTCCTTCGTTGATAAAAGGAAGATAACAATACCAACTGTACCGGGTTGCTGAAAAAGTTACAAGAGAAAGTTAAAAGACACAGTAGATACAATAAAATAGATAACCAGTACATATGGGCTCATTGCTCCTTCCTCCCTCCTTCTCCTTAGAAGTTATTTATGGGCATCACCTAATCTGATTCTTTCCCCAAAGCATGGATGTCCTCTATGATGTCCCGCACTGGTGACCCTCTGTGAGTTTCCTCCTCAAGTCCATTCCCTGGCACCTGTGCCCTGGCCTTCCTGCCAGCTGCCTTCTGACTGGGTGCAGCCAACAGTGACATTGGAGGTCATGGGGAGAGGTGGGACTATTTCTTCCCGGCTCCCTTGCTGCCTTGGCACCTGCTAGATTGCCCATCTTCCCAAGCTCAGAGCTCTCTAGGCTCCATTACAGTATCTGCTTGTCCTATGAGTCCTGGGCGTGGAAATGTCTGTCCGTTGTTACTGGGCTCTGGGTGCCTCCACGGCCCTTGCTAGCTTCCGTAACGTTGCCCACATCTCTTGAGTCCCTTAACGCTTCTTCTGGTGAGTTCTCTGCACGACATTGTTTCCTGCTGCCATCTCGAGGGTTGTGTCCCCTCTGTTTGGGTACTTCCCTGGACCAGCGCTCAGCATTTTACTCTCCCTTTTCAGTCCTACAGTTAAAGTAATGATGTACTTGTAGATGGAACTAATACTCAGGGTGCATCTGTTGTATGTGGAATGCTGTGTACACTTCATCCCACTCATTCCGCACGAAGACTTTGTAAAGAAGATTGTACTACCTGTGGTTTATAGCGGAGGGCTTGAGACTCAGGGAAGTTGGGGGACTGGTCGGGATCCTAAAGCTACGGGCGGCACAGGATGCATTTGGTGTAGAGCTAGGTTGACCTGACTCCAATGTTTGCTCTCTTTCTGCTACACCTTACTGTCATGGGAGGAAATTCCAGAGAAGATAAACTGTAAATATGGGAAAATTTGTCTTGGATTTCACAATTTTACTAAGGGTGAGCCTGGAAAGAAACCCTAAAATTATTCACAAAAACTGAGGATATGTTCCTGCTGTTCCTCTTGGGTGACACCACGGGCCACTAGATGGCACCCGTTCGGCATGATAGAAACCTTTTTGTCATTTTTGTGGGCAAAGGGTGTGTATAGTCAGTTCTGTTTACCTTGACATGTAACTATGACTTTGATTTAATGCACTACGTATTCCCTCCGAACTGGGCTGATTTTTAAGCCTCATGGAAAGGAGATTGTGAGTGAGCAGGGTGTGGGGTGGGGAGAGGGAGTGGAGAGAGAGGAGGCGGAACACCGAGGCTCAGCCCGGGAACGTGGCCGGGCACTTGGGGCACAGCCTGCAATACCAAACCAAGTAAAACTCTCATTCAAGCACCAGGAGGGCATTAGAGCTTGTCTGATGACATTGCCAAGAAAAACGTTCTGAGATGTTCTCAATTATGTAAATCCATAAACCAAGCCCCAGCCAACAGATTGAATTAACCACCTGTACCTTTCCAGAAAAGGCTCCTCTTCAAGAAAAACTCTTAAAAATCCTTGTCAGTGGTTACCTGATAATTTTCTCTCTCTCTCTCTTTCTCTGTTTCTCTCTCCTCTCCTCTCCTCTCCTCTCCTCTCCTCTCCTCTCCTCTCCTCTCCCCCTCTTTTTGCACCAGTTGGCCTAAAACAGGGGTCCTCAAACTTTTTAAACAGGGGGCCAGTTCACTGTCCCTCAGACCATTGGAGGGCCGGACTATAGTTTAAAAAAAAACTATGAACAAATTCCTATGCACACTGCACAGATCTTATTTTGAAGTAAAAAAACAAAACGGGAACAAATACAATATTTGTATTTGCATGTGGCCCGCGGGCTGTAGTTTGAGGACCCCTGGCCTAAAACATCTCATCGCCTCACATAATCCTTGAATTTCTCTTCTCTGTGGGACATGACCTCCTAGGAATAAGTTTTCCTTAGCTACGTGGGACAATGCCCTAAACACAAAAGGACCGTCTGAGTATAATCAAAATCATACAGATATTTGTCAGCAATGCTTCCTTTGAAAGAGCTGGATGGAAAGGGGGAAAGGACAAGAAAAAATTCTGCAATGTCCTAAGTTAAAACTGTAGTGACAGGAGGGTGGACCAGCTCTGATGAAAGACTGCTCACCTTCCCGTGGAACTGTGGGAATTGAGGGTTATTTCTGCGAGTATCCAAAGAGAGAATGGCCTCCACTTCCTATTCACACAGGAGCTTTCTGACCACTGTGGACGCTGCGGCAGCTGTGCTGCGCCTGTCCCAGGAGGAGCCCTGCTTCTGCCAACACCTCAAAGTAACTCCTTTCAGAACGGCTTATATCTTGCTCCCCCTGCTTGATGTATAATAAAGCTTGTAAAACTCCTGGACAGCCCAGCTGGCGTGGCTCAATTGTTGAGCCTCGACCTATCGATTCCGGTCAGGGCACACGCGCCCCCCCCCCCCCCCCCCCCCCCCCCCCCGTTACAGGCTCAATCCCCAGTAGGGGGCGTGCAGGAGGCAGGCAATCAATGATTCTCTCTCCTCATTGATGTTTCTCTCTCTTCCTCTCCCTTCCTCTCTGAAATCAATAAAAATACATTTTATAAAAACTCTTGGACATTGGACGTGCTGTCTTTCCTACCTAGCCATGCTGCTGGTGGATTAAACTCCGTGTCTCAGGACCAGTCTTCTTTGATGCTAGCACCATGGATGTGAAAGAGACACATTGATTAGTTGCCTCCTGCATGCGCCCCAGCCAGGGGCCTGGGATTGAGCTTGCAACCAAGGAACATGCCCTTGACTGGAATCGAAACCAAGACCCTTCAGTCTGTGGGCTGATGCTCTATCCACTGAGCCAAACCAGCTGGGGCCTAATAAGCCCTCTTATAAGAAGACTTTCAGCTGTGGAAATTAGAAAGAGACACATTGATTAGTTGCCTCCTGCATGCGCCCCAGCCAGGGGCCTGGGATTGAGCTTGCAACCAAGGAACATGCCCTTGACTGGAATCGAAACCAAGACCCTTCAGTCTGTGGGCTGATGCTCTATCCACTGAGCCAAACCAGCTGGGGCCTAATAAGCCCTCTTATAAGAAGACTTTCAGCTGTGGAAATTAAATTTTTGTTTTTCTTTAACAAGGTGTCCGCGCCCAGGCCTCTCATCATGCTGATGAAGAAACCGTCTTCTGTTCCTTTCTGTGCAAGTGATCCCTAACGTACCCGGTTGTTCTAATGAAAATATTATCTTAACTTTTCTTGCCTGTGGCCTTCCCAGTTGCTGAGGCCTTTGTAAGGCAACCAGATGAAGCTACACCTTTTGCTGTCCTCTAGTTCTGAAGGGGACTTCTTTTCCTTTTTTCCCCAGGAAAAATTCTCTAGACCAATTTTTTTTTCAGTTTTTTCTTTTCAAAATATATCATTTAAACTTAAAAGCAGGGAAGACATTCTGATGATTCAAAATAAAAAATATATCTATCAAAAGGCATCCAATAAAAAGTCTCACTCCTATCCCTTTCCCCATGTCTCACCCTCCCACCCTCAACCCACGGGCAACCACCCTAATTAGGACTTCTTGGGTATCCTTCATGCAAATATAATCCAGTGTGAGTATGGAAAGAATGACTGATTTCTTTGGGGGAGGAGATTTGCCATTGTTGCTCCCTGGCTGCTGAACGCCCTGTTGTTCCCACTTACCATCAGGATGAGTTCTACAGTGGCCACAGTTTTTGGGGGGTGAAAAACGGAGACAGAAGATCTTAGGATCAGTGAAGTGAGCCGAGCTGGTGCTCCTGTCCTGGAAGAGGTAGATGCCACAGTCACTGCGGCTTGTCCAGAGCTCTTGTCTTTCCCCAAGTCCCCAGGCCCTTGCCCTCTCTCACTCCTGGAGGAAGCTGTTGCCTTTTGCTTCCCGATCCCCTGCACCTGGCTTTCACTTCAGAGCCCCCACCCTTCCCAGAGCTGGCTCCTCCAGGGGCGTCCACTCTTAGGATCCAGGGCGGCTCCCTCTCTGCCTTAGACGCTCCAACTCTTCTTTCCCTTCCCTCAACTTCTTTATATGGCCCCTTTCATCCTCTTCTTGCCATCAAGCTTCTCTAAAGACTAGTTACTGAGATTTCCTCGCCACTTAGTGTAGCTCACTAACATTTAATCAACATCTACAAAGTGTGAATAATGTGCTAGATGAGGAACATTCAAAGATTAAAGAAAGATGTGGTTCCTGCCTCTCAGGCTCCTCAACCCAGACCTAATTAAGTGAAATATCCTGGGCTACATGCAGTAACACAGGCCTGGTCTAGGAGGCTGTGGCTCAACCAGGAGGCGGTGCTAGTTACAGGTATGGTCTAACAATGCTTAGCACATGGAGGGGGGGGC
>NW_006290631.1:1367111-1371701 GCF_000327345.1 Myotis davidii | reverse complement strand
GGACGACGGGACTGGACGATGGGACATTATTCTGAATATGAGGATGACAGTCACCATTTACTAAGCCCTCCAGATGCTGGAGCTTGGGATATTGATACCCTGAGGCTGTGTTTCCAAGCAGGGCCCTGTGCTACGTTGCTTTCCCTTTCTTTAGTCCTCCGCCTTCTGTCGTCTGTTAGATGCCATTCTTCTCCACACAGACTTTTCCAGAGCTCACCTTCTCAGGCACTGCTCCCCGCTCCAAACCACCTTCACCCATCAATCACAAACCGTGGGCCTTCCCTCGGAGCCCTGTGTTTGCTTCTCAGGGAGGCAACTTGCTCATACGAAGATAACACATTTTCCTGAAGGGCCCTTCCCAGCTATTTTTTAAAAGTATATTTTTATTCAGTTCAGAGAGGAAAGGAGAGCGAGAGATAGAAACATCACTGATGAGAATCATTGATCAGCTGCCTCCTGCACGTCCCCCACTGGGGATTGAGCGTGAAACCTGGCATGTGCCCTGACGGAATTGAACCATGACCTCCTGGTTCATTTATGTCGACGTTCAACCACTGAGCCACACCGGTTGGGCAGCACTTGTTTTCATTACGTAGGTGAGGAAAAGGAAGGTGAGCATATTGAGTAACTTGCGCAAGGCACTTAGGTAGAAAGTGGTAGAGAAGGAATTTTAAACATGGCCTGCTGACGTCGAAGCTCATAGCCATTTTGTTACACTGGGGGTGTTTGCCTCAGATCAGAGAAGACTCAGAGGTGGGACTCCTATTGACAGTCTTCTGGAACTTGGGTCACCATATGTATGAGGTGTAGGTGGAACTAAAATCAACCTTGGGAATTATCAGGATTAGATTTAATCTCAAATAAAGGACTTCTAGCATTTACAGTGACCTGACTAGAAGGAGCTGGCTGCCTCCTGAAGTGGCCAGTTCCCTTTATGACCTGGGTTCAACCAGCATCCATGGCGGGATGAACCCTACCCAGGACACTGGAGGGGATCCCACCATTGGATGGGGGTCTGGTGGGTAGGATTTAAGATCTCAGAAGTAAAGAGTCTGTATCTTTCAGAGGATATTAAGTGTGGTCATTGCAGAACCCAGTGGAGGAAATACCCTTGAACTTCGCCCTGTTTGTGAATCTATCCAGGTCTGAAGCCCCGAGAATATTCCTCCTTTTTCCCACTGAGAGTCTGCTCGGGAGTAAAGGTCAAGATGACAGCAGTCGTTCCCATGTGGAGTGCCCTCTGAGGACTTCAAAGACATTTTCCTAAGGGTTTCATTATCCCAGCTGTGCAGATAAGGAGACTTGACCAACCAGGGAAGAGAAAGTGGAGGCCACTGTCCAGTATCTCTTGGCAGGACGCACTCCATTCTTTCCTGCTCACGTCAGCTGGGGTTGCAACAGCTCCAATAACTGGCGGCAGAGATATAAGGTGAGTCTGGGGAGGGAAATGGAGGCCGTGGAATTTTTTAAAGATGCTGAGGCCATAACTTGTGTTTGTCTGCTAGTAGAAATGATCCAATAGAGAGGGAGAAATTTTGGAGTGATGTCTGTGTGTGAGAGGGGATGGAATCTGGAGTTAAATTTTCATTTTAATCACCAAGGAGAAATGCCTGGCAAACAATGCAACTGTTTAATAAAAAAGAGCCCAACTTCACAGGACATGGGGTGGAAGTGGGGGGTGGGGGGTGGTACAGCTCATGCTTAGTACCTGGAAGGGAGACCAAGGACTTGGGTACAGACAAGTAGGTGGATGGACCTGTGGATGTTCTCTTCTGATTGATTTAAAATATATATATTTTTTGATTTCAGAAAGGAAGGGAGAGGGAGAGAGAGAAACATCAATGATGAGAGAGAATCATTAATTGGCTGTCTCCTGCACAACCTGTACTGGGGATCGAGCCTGCAACCCAGACATGTGTCCTGACCGGGAGTTGAATCATGACCTCCTGGTTCATAGGTCAATGCTCAACCCCTGAGCCTAGGCTCTTCTGATTGGTTAATTGGTTTTATTTTCCCAGTAAAATAGAAATCAGCTGTGAGTGATGGTAGAGCGATGTCAGAGTTCTGAGAGGAGAAGAGAAGATGTAGAGAGTTGTCCAGGAGAAGGAGTAGGAGGAATAAGTGGTCTGGGAAATACAGCTGATTACTCAACAGAATTAAAAGACCACTGGAGATTGCTGGTCATTAATTTAATTTAACAAACTGTGTGTGTGTGTGTGTGTGTACACACATGTGTTTATGTGTTTCATCTATGATCTGCTGTGTAGGTGTAGTTACAAAAATAGGTAAAAATTAGATTTAAACAAAGGTTTTATTTTTTATTTTTTAGTAAAGATAGAGAAATAAATAAGAAATGAGCAAGGTATCCTATGCTTGATTGCCCCCGACCCCATTTTTACTTTTTAAGGAACATTCACTTCGTTTACTCAACAAATGTTTAACTTCTGCTAGATACTTAGGACAGTGGTTGTAGGTAGGAAGATGAAAGCAGCGGGAGCTCCTTGTTCACAGCCTATGAGGAGAAATAGATCGGAGTTGATAATTAATTAAGTACATAGAGAGGAATTTAAGAACATAAAGGGAAAAGCATCTGACTTCTTCGGGTAGTTAGAGGTCGCTTGACAGAATTGGATCTTGGCATATGAGAGATAGTTCATTCACATTCCACAAATATTTGACTACGTAATAGCTTTGGACCAGGCAAAATACTGGCTGTTTAAAATAAACATGACATATAAGACAAGAGTCTGGTTTTTGTTTTTGTTTTTCAATTGACTTCAGAGAGGAAGGGAGAGGGAGAGATAGAAACATCAATTATGAGAGAGAATCACTGATTGGCTGCCTCCTGCACACCCCCTATTGGAGATCGAGCCCGCAACACAGGCATGTGCCCTTGACTGGAATCGAACCTGGGACCTTTCAGTCCGAGGGCCGACACTCTATCCACTGAGCCAAACCGACTAGGGCAAGACAAGAATCTTGTCCTCAAGGAGGAATATCACTAAGTAACCCAAGTGTGTGGTAAATGAAATAGCTGATCAGCTCAGCAAACAAGGGTTTGATAGTCTAGAGAATTTACCTGGTGAACCATATACATTTGGCACTTCGGGGGTCTGTGTGGATAGACTGGTTGGTTGCTATCAATCTTGTGGTTCCTGGTCTACTTAGAGATTCTGGGGTCAGTTCTTTGTAACATATTGTGCTAGAAAATGGACCTTTCACAATCAGGTTTAAATGTCACCCCCCCCACCCCCCGCTGAGGTTTGGAAATGCCCAGAGCATTAAAAAATGAACTTATTTTGGCTATCTAGTCCTCCAGTCTGTCATTGGAAACATTTTAAATGCTCCTCAGTGTGGCAATGAGCTCCTGTGCTTCACCCTTTCCTTTCTCTGTTCCTTTGTGTAGGCATGATGGGTGAGAGAAAGGGCCCCTGCAGGCCGAGCTGCCTGTTTGGCTCAGCTGTGTTTGCTCCTCACAGAGTTGGCTGCCCTCCTGGCCCCCTCGCCCTGGGAGGTGCTGAGCTCCAGCCCCGCTCAGAATCCTGAAGCTCTAGGCTGTCACACAGTAATCACTTCGCTTTTGTGTGTAGGGCTAGTTGGAGAAGATTATTAACAAAGTGAATTAAAAGGATATTTCAGCTGAGCCACTTTTTGGGGGGTGGGGGGTGTGAGTGGGACTTGACAGCCTTTCCCTGGGTCTCATGCTCTGGGTCAATTGATAACCACGCACTATCTCTCCCAAAAGAAATGTGCCAGGCCTGGCTGGTCTCTCAGGTAAATTCCTTTCCACTACCCCAATCCCTTGTTCAACCCATATTTCACCTGCTTCGGTCCTGTACAGATGCAGGAGAAAAATTACTATCATGCATTAACTGCATGTAGAAATTTTCATGAAAACCTCTTTATTAAAGGAGAATTATTCAGCTTCTTTTAGATGTTTACTAAATGGAAGAGTTTAAGGAATAGAGTTTGTGATTTGCAGAGGAAGGGAAACAAGCCAAAGAACAATATCCAGCTCCGCCCCCCAACAAGCCTACCTATACCTTCAGCATATAGGAGAGCTGAGGTCATACTGCAAATGAAGATTTAAACTGAGGTTCAATACACTTCGTCTGTAGTCACAGCCCCTAAGCCAGTGCTTCCCGAACTGTGTTCCCAGAGATTATAATTCTTCACTAAACCCTTTGTGGGACAAGAGTTCTGTGGTCAAATCAATTTAGCAAAAGTTGACTACTTTGTCCTCTTCTTGGAGATTCATAACACGCTTCATTTATGTAATCATTCAACAAATATTTAATGAGCTCTTTCTATGTGCTAGGCTCTAGGCCAGGATTCGGGAGAATAATGAACAACAAAAAAAAAAGCCCAGTTGCTGCTTTCATGGCTACGTAACTCTAACCAGGAGAACATTAATGTTTGAACATTAATCAAACAGCCAAACAAATAATGCCTAATTAAAGACCCAGGTAAATTATCTATATCTATACTAATAAAAGGGTAATAAAAGGGAGACCTTCCGGATGTCCTTCTGGACAAAGCCATGGTGGCGAGGCAGAGGCGGTTAGGGTGATCAGGTAAGGAGGGGAGGGC
>NW_006290631.1:1365818-1367014 GCF_000327345.1 Myotis davidii | reverse complement strand
AGCAGGCAGAGTGGTTAGGGGCTATCAGGCAGACAGGCAGGTGAGGGGTTAGGAGTCAGTGGTCCTGGATTGCGAGAGGGATGTCCAACTGCCAGTCCAACTGCTTAGGCCCATGGGGATCAGGCCTAAGCCGGCAGTTGGACATCACCCGAGGGGTCCCAGATTGGAGAGGGTGCAGGCCAGGCTGAGGGACACCCCCCTCCCGTGCACGAATTTCATGCACCAGGCCACTAGTATATATATAAAGCCCTAATATGCAAATAGACCAAACGGCGGAAGAACTGAACAACCGGTTGCTATGACATGCACTGACCATCAGGGGTGCATGTGGAACATGGCGGGCATTGGCCGCGGTGGGATGGTGGAGTAGGTGAGCAGAGGTGCCAGACCAAGGCAGGGTGCCAGTCACTGTCATCGGGGAGAACCTCTGGTGGTTACTGAAAATTCTTTGCTCCCACACGCCGTGGTCCTGCCTGACGCTCGCACCTGCTGCCAGCGCCAGCCCCACTCGCACCCCTTGCCAGCGCCCAGAGTTGGTCTCGATTGTTCAGCCTGTCAGCGGGTGTGAGCAGCGGCCGCCAGTCCCGATCGCCCCTGATGGTTTCTCCACCTCCCCCTGCTCCTGAGGGGCGATTGGGGCAGCAGCTGTCACTTGCACCTGCTGCTGGCACTGGCTCCAATTGCTTTGCGCTGTCAGTGGGTGCAAGTGGGGCTAGCGGTGGCAGTGGGAGCGGGGCTTCCAGCAGACAGGGGACTAGGGGCTGAGGTAGGAGGGGCCGGGCAGGGGTGGGGAGGATGGGCCAAGACCTGCCCCTGTGCCCACCGCAGCCTTGTGGCCCTCAGTTCCTTTCAAGGTGCACGAATTTGTGCACTGGGCCCCTACTATAAAAGAAAGGAATATGCTTATAGGTGTGGACAAAGAAGAAGTTCTATGGAATGTAATCTCACAGGGTGATCTGATTATGAATTCCTAACAGGGCAGGTGGTGGTAAACAGTCACGCCCTAGGCATATAGCTTCTTTAGTCACGTTTATTATCTTTGCTTTAAGCAAGTGCTGTCCACTGATTCTGTGCATCTAGGCATTCAACAGAAGGGCATTCAACACGCCCTTGAAATATCCTCTTCCAGAGCTCTCCTTTTTTTTTTTTTTTTTTTTTTTTTTTTTTTTGGGAGGGGGGGAGGGGGGGGGAAAGGG
>NW_006290631.1:1363281-1365703 GCF_000327345.1 Myotis davidii | reverse complement strand
ATGTCAAAATGATATATAAACAGGGGAGGAAACTGCAACCAAGGTACATGCTCTTGACTGGAATCAAATCTGGGACCCTTTGGCCTCAGGTCGATGCTCTATCCACTGGGCCAGTAATCCCCACTTAGACTTCTCCTACCTAAGTAATCTTCCTTACATTCCCTCGTTAATCTCAACTACATAAAAGAAACTGCAAATTGTTATTGTCAGGAGCATTTGAAATCTTGTGACCCAGCATATGTTGTCCTCAAATAAATTCTTATAAAAATCCTCTGCAGGTTTGGATGTTTCTTATGTCAACATAGGAATCTTAGGCCAGGGGTCTTAGACTTCTCCTACCTAAGTAATCTTCCTTACATTCCCTCGTTAATCTCAACTACATAAAAGAAACTGCAAATTGTTATTGTCAGGAGCATTTGAAATCTTGTGACCCAGCATATGTTGTCCTCAAATAAATTCTTATAAAAATCCTCTACAGGTTTGGATGTTTCTTATGTCAACATAAGAATCTTAGGCCAGGGGCCAGGGAAACTTTCCCTGAAGATGGGGCACAAGCAGATAGCTGAAGTTGGATAAGAGTTGGCATTAACTAGGTCAAAGGCCAAATCTTGGGGCTTTAGAATGTCCAGTAGAAATATAATATGAGTCATGTATGTAATTTAAATTTCTCTAGCAACCACATTATAAAAAGAGAAAGGTGAAATTAACTTTAGCATTTTATGTTACTTAATTCTCAGGATATCCAAAACATTGTCATTTCAACATTTAATCAACATAACAATTATGAATGCAGCATTTTACATATTTTTTTGTTCTAGTCTTTGCAATCTGGTGTGTCTTTTACACTCGGAGCACATCTCATTTCAGACTAGCCACATCTCAAGTGCTGAGAGCCACAGCGAGCTTGTGGGGACTGTATTAGACAGCACGGATAGAGAAACTGAAGACAAGGCCAGTGCGGCAGGAAGTCGAATAGAGAGAAGGAGGGTGGGGGCTCAGCCCACTGGTTTTACCCCTAGCAGTTGCTCCATCAGCATCTAGTGATTAAGTCATCTTCTTAGTTGTCAGCAATACAGCCTCTGGCTCCTTTATGCAGAAGAGGAACTCATTGGAATGATAATGGGTAGCAACCACAATCTCTGCAGGCCAGAAGAACCAGGCTGGGCAGATACTCAGGCAAACTGATCTGGTAGTGACCCCACTGCAGCTTAGAGAGCCCACTGGCTACCGCTGCACTGCCCCCTGGGCAAAGTGGAGTGCTTCCAGTCTCGCTAGCTTCCAGTTCAGGGTTTGGTTTGCTGAGTTTAAATGGGAGCATTCTAGCTGCAAAGGAGGCTGGAAAGATGTGTGTTTGCTTTTTAGCTTCTATGGTGGGAGCTGGGCTCCTCTAACATAGGAAGGGGTCTTCAGATGCTGCTCAGCCAGAAAGAATGACCAGAGTCCTCTGCTAGAGTAGCCCGAGACCCTGACATTTTGACTGCAACACAAACAGAAGTTTCTGCAGAAACTCCCTGGGCAGGGGCTTCCTCCACCAGGAGGCTCCCCAGATCTCCTGGTAGTTCTTCTGGAAAGCATGATGCCTAACAAGCAGTTCACATCATGCATTACTCTGATGCTGCGAGTGCAATTTCATTATGTCCTTGGAACGTTCTCACATGGTATTTTAATGTAGAGACACCGGAGGGCACTCCAACCAACCAGCAACAACTTAGTGGTTTCATAAACTTGGCAGTAAAAAAATGGGTGCTGAGCCCTGGCCGGTGTGGCAGTTGGTTGAGGGTCCCCCCCCACGCATCTAAAGGTTCCCTGTCAGGGCACATGCCCAGGTTTCAGGTTTCTCCCTTGGTCAATACCTAGCTCCCCAGGGGATCGCACTGACCCCTGTCAACCTGTCAACCCCCTCCCCCCACCACCACCACCACAGTGTCTAGTTACGGTTCTGGGGACTATACTATGGCTTTGAGCAACTCCTAACAGAGGAGGAAATTTTTGACTCACAGGTTACCCACGGCCTCAGCTACGGATGACATGGAGACATAGAACCGAAGGCCTTGTATTTAGAGGCGCATTGGCCATATAAACCTAGAGCAGAAGAGAGAGAGAGACCTGATGGTTAAGAATTCCTTCAAACCTGCAGCCTGGCCCCACGACTGCTTTCCCATTTGTAAAATGTCATTCACCATCCCATAAAGTGGATTGAGTTTTACCCTAAGAAAAATTAAGCCAGCCGACCTGCCGCTTGCTAGTGAATTACAGCACGTCGGAGGGACAAAGCGCACTGGCCGGCTGGAGAACGAGAGTAACGAGGCAATAGGTCCGACCAGGACCGGCTCCCCCGGACCGGTTTCCCCGCACAGATCGTCCTGGCTGGGGCCCAGACACCAGGGAAGAGGGGCGCGGGGCTTGCCGGGGCGCTTTTCAG
>NW_006290631.1:1354701-1363030 GCF_000327345.1 Myotis davidii | reverse complement strand
AGGGACGCAGAACAATAAAGCGGAGGAGAGGCAGGAAACAGGACGCGAGGAAGAAGCTGCATCATTGCACTCAACAGGTGGTTGCGCGCCTCTGCGGAGACTCAGACTCGGCGCAGGTCACGCGTCCGAGACGCCCAAGCTCAGCTCTCCGTTCTCTGCGGGGAGAGTCGCTAGGATCCCTCCAGCCTGCACCCCCGAGGGCCGAGGGCACGGAGCACGTGGCAGGCTCTGCACCAAGCGCCGACATGATCGCTTTTCGTTTTCCCCAACATCCCCGAGCGGCAGGGACTGTTACCGCGGGTCCTGGGGAGGAGGGCACGGCTTCGGAGACTTGCGCCGGGTTTTGCAGAACTAGCTGCAGAGCCTCAGCTCTGGTCGATCCTTGTCCTACACGCTGCCTGCACCTGCGCGGGCCTCTCTGGGCGGGAGGGTGGGAGTGAAGGAAGACAAGTACCCGAGGTTACCAGGTGGCTCTCCCCCAGCCGGCCCCCTGGCCTGCGGCGTGGAGACCATTCCGTGCGCGGGGGTGGCTGTGCACCTTGGAGAGGATAGCTCTCCTTCCCCAGGAGTCGCGTTCTCAGCAGGCGCAGGGTGTCGGGCCATGTCCCCCCGGGGCGGCAGAGGAGAGCGAAGACTCTGGGGCCCGGGAACGGGCACTAGGAGAAAGCGGGGCGGCAGGAGGCGGCAGGTGAGGGAGAACGCCAGGCTGCGGGTGGGAGCGTCCACGTGGTGAGTGTGTGGCTCTTTCATTCAAACTTTGGGAGTCTCCCTTCCGGCGTCTGAGAAGGTGTGACCAATCAGAGTCCTAAGACGGGAATAAATTATGCAAATCACCATCTGGCGATGGGTCAGATGACTCCCATACTTTTTAAAAACCTACCTCGCCCGGAGTTCGCTGGGTGACAGTGGCGAGCCCGGACTTCCCCGGCGGGAGGCGCGGATGAGGGCGAGTCCGGTCCTGGTTTAAGCCCCTTCACACTCCCTCCAACGCCCCGCCGCTCAGTGTCGCCAAGTTTCCACTTCCCACCTTCGCCACCTCCAGCTGTCTAAGGCCACACCACTCGCTGCTGGAGGGAAGGTGCCCGCTAAGGGTCTTGCAGGCTCGGGCTGCTGGAAACCGCAAAGAGGTGTTTTTTTGTTGTTTTGTTCTGTTGAAGTCCTGCTTCGCGGAGGGGTGTGTGGCGGGAAAGGATGCGGAGCCCCGTCCTTCTGCTCTGCCTCTGGAGCGCCTGCTGTTGCTTTGCCGCGGGAGGCCCCGCGCCCCTTGGTCCAGAGGGGCCGCCGCAAGGTACCGTGCTCTGATTCTTGATTACCTCCAGCTTCTTTTCCGGGCCGGGCCCCTCTGTCCTGCACACCCTCCTCCCATCCCTCCCCGGCCTGGGGAGCCCTTTTATGCCGCGCGATCCCTTCGCTCCTCCTACTTAGCCTTGCCGTTCACCTGTTTCCTGGCGCTTCTGACCGGGGCATCGGGGCATCGCCAGCGGGACCTCCGAAGGCTGTAGGCTGGCGGGTGCCCTTGTCCTCTGGCTCTAGCCCCGCCCCTTCCATTCGATGGATGGGCGCTGTCCAGTCAGCCCAACTGGCTGCCAGCAGCTCTTCAACCTCGTTCTCATCTTTGAACCTGGAGGTTTGCTAGCCAAGAGGGTTAGAAGGTGCTCCCTCACCTGGCGCCCCTCCTCCTTTTAATCCAACCCTGTAGGTGTTTGAAGGTGAGGCGGCTGGAGCATTTGATGAGTGACTTCTTCCCCTAGATTGCCAGCTTCCTCCTCCCAACCCTCCTTCCAACCCCCTCTCATTCTCCTCCTAGCCGCCAGCTTTTCTTCCTTCTGAATTCTGCATGGCAGCCTCTCCCACTGGCAGAAGGAACCAGGGGAGGGTCACCCAGCGGGAGTGCCAGGGGAACCCCTAAACTGCACCCCGTTATTTCCTCTACTATTTGCTGAGGTTGGTCAAACGACGTTGGTCCATGTCAACTTATGTACTTACTGGTGGGAGGGTAAATTGAATGAATGAATGAATGAATGGGGAGGCCTTGCTTTCCTTAACATGTCCCCAACTCTAGTGCTAAGTAAGAGTGTGACCTAGCTCCCCTCCTGTGGAATGTTAATATTCCTTCCAACTTCCACGTTCTGCGATTCTGAGCATTTTGGGCCATTTCATTCACCCAGAAAAGCAGTTAGTACACGTCCGCTTAGTGCCAGGCATTCTTCTAGGAGCAGGGAGAACCCCGCCCTCTGGGGCTCACGTTTCAGTGGCGAGAAGACAGACAGGAACCTAATTAACACATTGCAGGATCAGTAGTTTTATTGCTGGCTTTGCCCAGTGGCCAGGTAAGTTTCTATTGAACGAGTACAAAAAAAATGTTTTACATGAATGATAAAGGCACGCTTTAAAATTAAATACCCGTTGCATTTTGAAGTTATTTATTACATGTTCTTACAACCTAAGATCTTTTTAAAGTAGGATACTTTGTAAAACACTGTGTAATACGAAGTGGAACTAAGCAAAGCTGGCAAATTCTCGTGATCCGTCCGCAATGTGTTAAAATATACAAACGGTGCTCAGTGTTATGGAAGGTATGGAGTGCTGGTGGGAGAAGGTGGTACCGTTTTAATCTGTGGTCAGGCTTCCCTCTTTGAGAGTTGAGCGCAAGGAACGGAAGGAGGTGAGAGAATGAACCATGAGGACATGTGGGTGCAGGACAACCATGAAGTCTCAGAGGTTGACGTGACCCAGGCGAAAGCTCGAGAAGTCTGGGGTCAGAGAAGCAGCTGCAGAGGCGAGCTATGCGGGTTTATTCACCAGTCTCTTCCAGGAAGCCAGCAGACCCCTTTACCCTGTTTCCTAGAATTCCCCATCTGGTCTTTGTGTGAGTGGTTACCTGGGTGGAAATTGAGGAGGTGTCAAACTAGTTATGTCCATGGCTCAGATTTCTGCCGGCTGGGGCTTTGTTCATTAATTACAAAGCTCTGCTCATGTGTATTGAGTTGCATTTTCTGGAACCCTGTCCTTTTTTACATCTGGCGCATTCTTCACCCCCTACCCTACTCTGCCCCATTCACCATCCCCTCTCCCCCATTCTGGTCCTTCTGTCCATGGTTCCATTTGCTTCCTGACTCTGGGATAAACGAGGCTCCTGGGGTGGTCCTTTGGTATCTTTCCCCCTGATTTCTAAGTGACAAGAGAGCTTGATTTTCTAATTTCTTAGCCCGATATCAAGGGAAGATTTCCTGGATGGCCGAAACAGTGTGGTGACGACAGCACCCAGTGTGTAAAGGCCATCAGGGCCACCAGTGACATCAGCTGTGTTCTGGGCACAGGGTCATCTCCTTCATGGCACTGTGTGTGAGCAGGGGAACTGGAGAGAGTGGTTTTTCTGCTCTTAGGAGTTTCTCCATGGCTTCAGCCATTTCTTTAACAAACTAAAAGCATGCCTGGCACATCCTGGCTCGGCAAAGGGCATCGAGGATGCATGAGGTTTTTGGAGTAAGTGCTAGAATCGAGTTGG
Source organism: Myotis davidii (assembly GCF_000327345.1). NCBI lineage: Eukaryota > Metazoa > Chordata > Mammalia > Chiroptera > Vespertilionidae > Myotis > Myotis davidii. The sequence goes on along the minus strand of NW_006290631.1, from coordinate 1,359,522 downwards.
GAACACTAGGAGAAGCCCATTGCATAACAGGTCGACAGCTTCTTACCTCCAATTTCAAACTCCAAAAGCTCCCACAACTAGAAAGTTTGGTAACTTGTTTGGCTGCAAGACCTGGCCTTACCTGGCTTGAACTCACTTGGCAGCAACACTGAGCTGAACTGACCAGAGGCTATTTTGTAATTTTTTTTTTTTTGTCCTCAAGTATGAGTAGTCACGCCATTTCCCTGCAGAAATGTTAGTGTGCTTGATGAATGGAGAATGCCCCAGACCCTGCGGGAGGTGTTCTATAAGACATGGTGTATGAACCATAATGCCTTTCTAAAATCTGAACATGTCTGAATTCTGCAACTCCACTGGTCCCAAGCACTTCAGGAAAAGAATTGAGGACCCATAATCTAAAAGCAGTTCCTTGGGGGAAGGAAGGAGAACTCATTTGATAGGGAAGAAGGAAGACAAGCAAGAGAGACCTGTTTATTTCAGTCACAGTAATTAATACCAGTGACTAAGTAAGTGCTCTGAAATATAGACGAGATGTCCCTTTTATAATATCTTGGCAACTTTTTCTGGGAGGTGAGGAGGAAACACTCAGCAGAGGTAAAAACTTAGACCAGGAAGGAATTACATAATTGACCCCAAGTTGTACTAGAGCTGCACCCCGGATCTGTCATGACTCAAGCCCCCTTGATGCATCCGAATCTGTTCTTTCTCCCCAGATGAGCTCCACGAACCCAAGGATGTGCAGATTCCTGCCAGACCCTCCGTGAGGTTTAACCTCCGCACCTCCGAGGACGCAGAGCATGAAGGATGCTACCTCCCCGTCGGCCACAACCAGCCCCTGGAAGACTGTGGCTTCAACATGACAGCCAAAACCTTCTTCATCATTCACGGATGGGCAGTGAGTCCCGGGGAGGGAGCGCTGCAGCTTGACACTGGGTTTGGTTTCTTTTGTTTTGGTCAATTAAAAAGAATACTGGTGCTTCCAGATTCCACTCTCTCCACCCGCCTCTTTTCTTGTGGGCTGCTTGTATTTCAGACAGCTGTGAAGAATGTAATGGGCACTTCGCTGAGGGGGCATCTGGACTCCAGCAGGGTGGTGTTTAGTGCTGGCACACAGCGGCTTTCAGAAAGTGGCTCTCCTGAGGGCAGCCGCCCAGCCCCACCGGCTCCTCGGGATCCCTCTAATTACGCTTAATTACATTGGTCAACCGCTGCCTCACGGGGACCATCCCTCCCTAGGAACCGAGCTGAGCTGAAGCAACCTGTCTGGCTCAGAGAGGCCATGAGGAGCCAGCTGGCACGGTTTGCTGGCTGCCATTGGCACGGTGCCCTCCTGTTTGCATAGAGATGGCTCTTTAAAGGCATTGGGGCTCTCAATGTGCCCTAGCTGAGCAATTCACATGGAAAGGTCCATGACAAACTTCAACAAAAAAGGGTTTAACACTCAGCTTCAGAAGCTTTTGGCCACCAAGGGATTTATTCAGTCAGAGAATGACAGTCTGTAGGAAAATGGCATTATTAAGTGAGCAGGTTTCTGCCTGGGCTACTTGGGAGGGGACATTCCTCTTCTTCTTTTTTTAAAAAAAATATATATTTTTATTGATTTCAGAGAGAAAAGGAGAGGGAGACAGAGATAGAAACTTCAATGATGAGAGAGAATCATTGATTGGCTGCCTTCTGCATGCACCCTATTGGGGATGGAGCCCGCAACCTGTGCATGTGCCCTTGACCAGAATCAAACCCGGGACCTTTCAGTCCACAGGCCGACACTCTATCCACTGAGCAAAACCAGCCAGGGCGACATTCCTCTTCTTAATGATGAGACATTCATATCCATTACCTGCTTTCGTGTCTTTAGGTCTATCACCATTTGTTGGGGTCAGGCCTGGGGGGTGGGGGCGGGGAGTAGGTGCCCACCTACCTAATGTGATTGAAGAGCTGTTTCAAGGCCTGTCCATCTGTCTTCATCGCAGAGCCCACGATTAGAATCATGCATTTGAATCTCTTTAAGGCCCCCTGTCAAAGTGTAAATACAAACTGCCTGCAACTTACAAATGGGTTGCATTCCAGAAAGTTCTTTTGTGATCTGTTTGGAGCTTGGAATAGTGGTTTCCCATAGAAGCAAGATTGTCAGTGGCGTTTGGGTTCCCAGGCCAGGCACAGAAAATCTTTTTATCTAATAATGTGCTTGCGGATAGGTTTACAACTGGACCTTGTCACCATTTACACTTTCTTTCTGTGGGAAAATGTGCTCTGAGTTCTAATTTGGGATTCCTGGGAGAGCTCTTTCCTTCTCTGGGGTCAAGAAGGATGGATTGCGGGACAGGGTCATTTGTTCATTCTGCGTTTGCCGGTTAGACACCATTTCTCTGTATCTTCAAGAGAGAAGCTAATTCTCCAAGGCAACCCATCCAAGCAGCCTTTGAATGAGGGAGCAGGCCACCTGCCCGACTGTGATAGGAACTTCGGCCAACTTCAGGCCCGTATTGCCACCAATGCATATCTCACTGTGGCCTTGTAGGACAGTGGGGCAGAACACTATGAACGTTTTGATGGGAAAAACTGGGAATGTAAAGAGCAATGAAGACAAACACTGAGGTAGAAATCCTGCCAGTGGTGTGCTCTGCTCATGTGCAAATGCTTGGGCCCTGAGCAGTCAATGAGAAGGTTCTGGAACCAGGTAGGGAGAGGATAGTGGAACTGAATTCTAGGTTCATTAGGATTTCCGAGACCCAGAGGAGATTTGAGAAGTTTCCTGTTTTCTCCGCAGATGACTGGCATACTTGGGGAATGGTTGTACAAACTCGTGTCAGCCCTGCGGACGAGAGAGAGAGAAGCCAATGTCGTGGTGGTTGACTGGCTCCCCCTGGCTCACCAGCTTTACACAGATGCGGTCAATAACACGAAGACGGTGGGACACAGCATCGCAAGGATGCTCGACTGGCTTCAGGTAACTGGGGATGGGAGGGGGTCATCTTTCCTGAGCAGCATCTTGAACTCTCTTAAGAAATACAGGTTAGACAGTGTTACAGTGAATTTCAGATGTCTGATCAAAATCTTTGGGATTGACATTGTTACTGAATTATGTATGGCTTGAAATATTCGAAAGCTGGGACTTTTAGACAGCCTTTTAATCCTATATAATGAAAGCCTAATATGCAAATTGACCAAACAGAGGAACAACTGTTTGCTATGATGTGCACTGACCACCAGGGGGCAGATGCTCAATGCAGGAGGTGCCCCCAGCTCACAGGCCCCAGGCCAGCCAAGGTGGGTGCCAGTGGGGGTCCCCTGATCACCCCGCCGGTCGCCCCACAGACCAGCCCTGATCGCCAGCCAGGCCTAGGGACCCTACCAATGCACAAATTTCGTGCATTGGGCCTCTAGTTATTGATATATCTCTGATTTTCCATGTTATTTTATATCTGCTGGGCAAAAGTTTGCCTTATGGGCCATTACTTTCTGATCTCAGAAATGGATGCCCTCAGGTTGGCTGGGAACGGCCAGGAGGCAGGACTGGCTGGTAATCTTACAAATCTACTGATGTCTGCTCTTGCCTCTGAAGGCGCCTGTCCTGAGGTGGGGAGGACGTTGCTTTCAACTACTGCCTGGCTGAAAATTTTAAGTGTGGAACACAGATCTAAAGGTCTTAAAATTCTGGGTTCCCGAACAGTCCCTCCGTCTTCTGCCTGGGTTGTTTTGTCGAGCTTGGTTCCTGAGCTTTGGGGTCAAATCCCCATCTCCTCTTCCCCCACCAGCGAGTGCCCGGTCAGGGCGCCATGTCCCAACTCTGGTGTGCCAGGTGGGCTTGTGGTGAGGACTCAGCTCCTGGGGCCGAAGAGGGTGGGCAAGGAGGATGCAGCTGTGGGTGGTGGCTGACACTTAGTCTCCAGGGAGTCTGGTGGCTTTGACCTCCACACAGCCACCCTCCTCCCTTAGATGCTGCCAGAAAGAATGGAAAACATGTAGGGGAAGGGTCAGGTATACCGGTTCCAGTCACAACCTGCCCTCAGTGCTGGGCATTTAAAGCGACTCTAAGTCCTTTTGACCTCTAGCCTGGCTGGGTTCCAGCTGTGTTGCACTGCCAGCCAAGCCAGCCCCTGGAAGTCTCGGTCCTGACTGCCAGGTCTCCTCCTTGTCACGATGGAACCGTTGAAATGTTGGTGACTCTGTGGGCTCAGGACTCCACTCTCCGCTCACACACTCTTGTGCCTTCCTGCAGGAGAAGGACGGTTTTTCTCTTGGGAATGTTCATTTGATCGGCTACAGCCTCGGAGCGCATGTGGCCGGGTACGCTGGCAACTTCGTGACAGGCACGGTGGGCAGGATCACGGGTAAGCACTGCCTCCTCCACAAACAGCTGGTCTCCAGCCCCTGCAGCTCCTCTGACAAGCTGGCCTCTCTGAACCAGAGTGCCCCTCACTGAGGCAGCACGCGTGAGCCATCGAGGTTAGCTTCGGAAGAAACCCGGAGAACATCGACCCTAGAGCTTTTCAAACGTTTTAATGAGTCATGGAACCCATTTTTCTTCCAATTGGACTTGTACAGCACCCCAACATAGGAAACACAGAGGGATGTTCTAGTTGAGGCTGGGTGTCTGGCGGATAGTGTTAGTCTTGCTGTTTGGGCCGTCCCCTCCCCCGGAGCAATCACCGGGTCCCAAAGCCCCCGTTTGAAAACCACTGGTCTGACTCAACAGGTGAGGACAAACCAGGGGCAAACAGCTGATAACTAAAGGGCAGAAGTGGGGTGGAGCCCTGGCCTCCAAGCTTCTGGGGCTCACTGCCATCCCTGCCTGTGGTATCCTAGGACCTCCAGGGAAAG
>NW_006290631.1:1354249-1354690 GCF_000327345.1 Myotis davidii | reverse complement strand
AGGGAAAAAGTGATTCTAGTTTGGATTCTGCCCCTGATTTCTAGTTCATCTACCAACAGCCTCTTGCCAGCGTTTTTGGCTGGCATATTTATTAGTGATAGTGACCTGTTTAGAACGGATGATTAAAACTTTGTCTTTAAAGACACCTTGCTGACCGAAACCGGTTTGCCTAAGTGGATAGAGCGTCGGCCTGTGGACTGGGGGGTCCCAGGTTCGATTCCGGTCGAGGGCATGTACCTGGGTTGCGGGCACATCCCCAGTGGGAGATGTGCAGGAGGCGGCTGATCGATGTTTCTAACTATCTCTCTCCCTTCCTCTCTGTAAAAAAATCAATAAAATATATTAAAAAAAAAAAAGACACCTTGCAGATATCGGCACCCAGGTTGTCAATAGAAAATTGAGCGTTCCGTTTTAGTGAGATTTTGATGTGGGCCTTTGGAT
>NW_006290631.1:1294707-1354149 GCF_000327345.1 Myotis davidii | reverse complement strand
TGTTGGGGCCCTTCTAATACAGACACGGGGCCTGCGCTAGGCTAAAATGAATGGCAAATGTGTTGCCCTGAACTTTCAACCTCCTTCCAACATTCTTTCATTTGTCTTCACTTCCATCTTTCCCTGATCAATTTCATTTTGAAACAGGACTCAGGAGGAAGGGTGTTCTTAGCTAAAGAAAGATTTAGTAAAGGTAGAGTTTCAGGTTTCAGCAATAAGCTGCTGGGGTAGATTTTTTTAAAAAAATGTATTTGTGAGGTTTTAGTGGACCTCTTTATATCATTGTCTGGGCTTAAGTCGAATGTCCTGGCATGCGTGCACATGCCCACACACACTCACACTCCTTTAGATCCAATTATCTGGTTTAGCATACTTTGAGAACTTTACTTTTTATTGCCACGGCCACGGCGCCTGAGCCCTCTAGGGGGGCAGTGATTGTGTGGCCACACATGACTGCTCATTAACCACTGAGTGCAAAGCTGTTTGACCCTGAGCCCGCTGGGTCCTGTCGCCTGAGCACCTCCTTTCAGTCTCCGTGCAGCGTGTCCAGAGCAGGGCCAGCTGTTCTGGTGGCGGCCAGCACACACCAGGCCCCCACCCGAGAGTCCTTGGCAACAAGGACGAGCTGGGAGCCTCCCTTTCCTGATTTCTAAATCCGAAAGGAGAGGGGCTGTGAGGAGCGTTCCGGGTTTTCCCCTGTCTGGGTGGCAGCTGCTGAGATGTGGGCTTCGGGCAGAATGCTAATCAGTCCTCTGTGCTGTCGGCCTGGGGCACGGGGGCCGCATGTCCTGAGCTCAGCCCCTTCTCCCCGGCCTTTCTCTGAGGAACAGGGGCCTTGGGTGAGCACAACAGGAAGGAGTGGCCTCGGTCCAGTTGCCAAGCAGCCCCTTGGAGGGTATTTGGCTGACCTGACATACGCTGTGGTGCATGCCTGATGGGGGAGGCTGTGCATTCTCCTCTCCTCTCAGACTTCTTTCTCATGGGCCTGGGAAGCAGGTGGCCCCGATGGGTGAGAGGACCAGAGACTGTAGCGGGAGTGGGGTCCTGAGGCTGCTGCTGCCGTGCAGAGGCCTGGGCCTGCAGGGGGGACGGGAATCCCAGTCTTGCTTGGATCAGAGAGCTGTGCATTAGGCTTCCGAGGGAATTCTGTGATATAATAGATCATATATTTCTAATTGAACACTTGTCTACTTAGTTATACATAAATAAGCAAATAGATGCATTCATTCATTCAAGAGATATGAATTAAGTGACCACTCTGTAGGCCCTGGGCTAGATGCTACCTAATGTCAAGCACCTACTGTGTGGCAGGTGCTTTGTGCCATACGTAAGTCACATAGCACCAGGCCACGGGGGTCCTTTTGGCTCCATTTTGCAGATAGGGAAACGATGGCTCGGTGCTTAAACAATGGGTCCGATATCTTACACGCCCATGAGTGTGTACGTGCTTGTGAGTGTGTGTGGACAGAGCACTTTCGGAGGAGTCAGGCTGAGTGGAAGGAGGGGTGGTTCTCCATCTGCTCTCTCTTTTCGGAGGGGGTAAGTTCTCCGTCCCATTCCGAGTTTAAAAAGTAAACTGTGCAACTTTCCCCAGAGTGTGAGCCCTGGCCCCGTGTCAGGCCAGGCAGTCTGGGTAGGGAAGGCTCCGCCTGGCTGCCAGTAGGCCTGTCGAGAAGCCCTCAGCCGCCTGCATTCCTCCCCCGCAGCTCGGTTCCCATGGCACTGACCGTCTGGTGGGGACTTTTGTTCACACCGAGCAAAGAGCCCCTCTCTTGTATTGGTGGCAAAGCAGAATGTGCCTTTATTCCTTTTCTTTCTTCCCTCCAGGAGACAGGGCAGCAGGCAGGGGAGAGGCTGCTAGTGTCAGAGCTGTGGTTCTTGCAGCCTCTAAAACAAGGCATCGTGGGCTGTCTTGGGAGGACGCTGCTTCTGTGCCATCTTTCTTTTGGGTCCTGGGCTGGGGTGAGCCCGCGAGCAGCCTGGCCTCCCTAAGCTGCCTCTGCCTCTCCTGTGTTTCTCTAAACCTCTGGAAACTATTTAGTCTCCACCTCCACCCGTCCTCATGAGTAATGAGTTCCACAGGTTTACTGTCCACTCTGGACAATAGCTTTGCCTTTTGCTTCTCCTAAAGCTCCTCTCTCAAGCCCACAATGTGCTCCTGGTTCGGTGGCACTGGGGCCTAGGGAATACAGGTCTTTTTGTAATCCTCACCTGAGGATATTTTTCCATTGATTTCTAGAGAGAGTGGAAGAGAGAGGGAAAGACAGAGAGAAATATTGATATGAGAGAAACAGATCGATGGGTTGCCTCCTGACCAGGGCCCAGGCTGGGGAGCAGTACGTGCCCTTGACCGGAATCAAACCCAGGACCCTTCGGTCCGCAGGCTGAGGCTCTATCCACCAAGCCAAACCGGCTAGGGTTGGAACAGTTCTTGACAGTAGGTAGCATCACTTCCTTTTTATGACTGTTTTTGGTCATGTCTCCTCCCTGCCTTGCTTTCTCAATCAGGGTTTCTTAACCTCCGCTCCATTCAAATGCTTTGTTGTGGAGCTGCCCTGAGCATTATTGGATGTGTATCAGCTCCCCTGGCCTCTAACCACTAGATGCTTAGTAGCTTCTCTCCTCCTCCCCCAATTTTGACAACCCAAAATGTCTCCAGACATTGCCAAATGTCGCCTTGGAAGCAAAATCCCTCCCAGTTGAGAACCACTGTTCTAGACTAAACAGACCCCCTTCCTCGACTGTAAATACTCTTTTCTTCCCTTTTTCTCTCTGTGTCTAAAGAACCTTCTGGTTGGGATGAATTTGGCACCCATAATTACTTGGCTTTCGTAATAGTAGCTAGTATTTACACTGACAAGCACTTAATCTTATATTATCTCACACGAACTGTATAAATTAAGACATTCAGATTCCATTTTATAGATGGTACTGAAGCGTGGCGAAGTTTTTCAGCACCTGGCTCACAGACTAGCTACTTTCAGGATCACCTGGAGAATAAATATATATATTTGGGCACCACACCAGACCTACCAATTAGAATCTCTAGGGGGTAAGGAACCTGCATTTTATAGTTTGCAAATTCCTTTTTTGAATGGTTTTGCATCCCTGTGGGTTCCAACATTAAAAGATGGTGAAAGTCTCTCGTATGGTTGCCACGCCTGCCCAGTTCCCTTCCCTGCCCTCTCCCCCAGCCCACACATACACACAGTACCCAGTGCCTGGTCTGCCCGTCCAGAGTGTTTTGTAGCTGCAGAGTGGACTCTGAATTTGTAATGAGCTCCCCAGCGATATCTGTGATCTTCAAATGCGAGAGCCAGCGCTCTCCACGTGCTGCTCGCCTGTCCAATCCAGAGCGTTTGCAGGCAGGGTGTTTTCTCTGAGCAGTTGCAAAGCAGAAGAGTTCTGGAGGCGTGGGGTATAGGTTCTCAGTGTGTCTGGTGTCCCCACTCACCCTCGCTATGCCACCCCTGGGCCTGGGTCATCACTGAAGGAAGAGGACCAATTAAGTCGAAATATAAATAGCTCAGTGTGGGGAGACTGAGTCTTCCCTCCAGAAATGGAGGTAGCTCAGTTATTTTGTGGAAAGCCTGCTCCTCTGAGGCTCTCAGGGGCAGAGTAAGTGGGATGAATGGCTTAGTTTCAGCCAGCCTGAGTTCTTCCTAGAACTGCCCCACTTCTGACAGCCCTGGTATGTGCCAGGGTGAAGCTTGTGGGCAGTCTACTGAGTCAGCTGAAGTGTCAGGGCAGGCAAAGGGGGCAGAAGAAAGCCAAGTTCCTGGGCTGCAGGCAGGTTGGCTGGGCTCTGAGGACAGTTTCATTCTGCGTCCTCGGGCTCGACTGGGCGCATCTGACACAGTCCGTCTCGGCTCCCCCTTCTGCTGTAGGTCTGGATCCTGCCGGGCCCATGTTCGAAGGGGAGGACATCCACAGCAGGCTGTCCCCTGACGACGCAGACTTTGTGGATGTCCTCCACACCTACACGCGTTCCTTCGGCTTGAGCATCGGGATTCAGATGCCCGTGGGCCACATCGACATCTACCCCAACGGGGGTGACTTCCAGCCGGGTTGTGGACTCAATGATGTCTTGGGGTCAATTGCACATGGAAGTGAGTTCCCTATTTTCTGCTTCATGGGGAAGTTTGACTCAGTTACCTCACCCTCTCCTATATCAGCCAAGGCTGCTAGAGATCCCAACCACATTTATTTCATTATTCCCACTTTTCCCCACAACGGCCCTCCAACTGTCTGCCACTCTTCATCCTACAAGCCTGTGAACAGCCTCCCGTGGCCTGTGTTCTGCCTTCTCATGCTTTGAGAAGGTCCAGTTATTATTGATTAATTTCTTTTTATAACAATAGGAATACATGTTTGTTGAAGATTTTGCACAGGACTTACTGAGTACCAATTTTGCACAGTACTTACTGACTGAGTACCAATTTTGCACAGTACTTACTGACTGAGCGGGCGGATCACTGAGAAGCGGCCCATCAATCATGCATGCTCTCTGTCTCTCCCTCCCCCGTCAGCGATCGCAGAGGGCGTGAAATGTGAGCACCAGCGGGCCATATACCTCTTTGTTGACTCCCTGATGAATGAGGACAAGGCGAGCTTTGCGTTCCAGTGCACGGACTCGCACCGCTTCAAAAAGGGCATCTGTCTCAGCTGCCGGAAGAACCGTTGTAATAGCATCGGCTACAACGCCAAGAGAACGAGGCACAAGAGGAACAGCAAGATGTACCTAAAAACCCGCGCGGGCATGCCTTTCCGAGGTAACCTGTCCCCGCCGCGCCCTGAGGACCGTCTACCTTCCTTCTAAACACCTTGTGCAACAGGTCACATCCCAGCCGGGGAGACGTGGCCGGCACAGTTACAGCAAAGCATTGCAGATCAGATTGCGTTGTGCTTGCCGTAGGAAAGCTAATCTAAGAACCAATGGTGGGGACTCCTTTTGTGATGTGAATCATCACTCCATGATCAGGGTGTTAATATCTTAAATCTCTCCTTCATTTAACTTTTCAAAGCTGCTCATTTGCTTATCACCACAAATCTGAGGTAGGACCAATAGGGATCAAAAGGATATCTTGCCATTTTATAACATGTTATAAAACCATAAACTTTTGTGGGAATCATGGGTGTTACGTACATATGAGGAAATTGAGGCTCAAAGAGCCTTGGTCCTTAATTCAAGGCTATGCAATAGGAAAGTAGCTGGGTCAGAATCCCCAAAGGTCTCCTGCACCCCCAGTTTAGAACTCCTTCTTCTATCCCTTTTACGCCAGACCAGAGAGAGGCTGGAGGCTGGGCTGGACCTAAAGGATGACAGTCCCTAAAAACCCAGTGACAGATGACTCAGTTTGGGACAGGTTGCCCTGGGATGACAATCAAGCCCACACTGTCTTTGTTCTGCTGTCTCTGCAGTTTACCATTACCAGATGAAGATCCATTTCTTCAGCTACAAGAACACGACAGAAATCGAGCCCATCTTTTATGTCACCCTTTATGGCACCAGTGCAGACTCGCAGATGCTGCCATTGGAAATGTAAGTCCCAAGTTCCCTCCGCTGGGGGTGAGGACAAGTTGGTAGGAGAATGAGAGAGCGCGGGAGTGTGTGAACCGCGCAGAGGGGTGTGGTCTGAGGGCTGGGTGACTCCAGCGGCCTCTGCAGTCCTCTGTCTCTCCGTCTGCTCTCCACCACCAGGCCCTTGACACACAACGTTTCTGGGAGGGAAGCTCCCAGGATACATCAGCAGCGTGAGAAGCTGCTGGATCAGCTGGGCAGAAAGTGCTGTTTCATTTCTGACAACGCCTGACATTAGGAAATTTGGACCATTTCTAATTATCTGTGGGAGGGGCACACAGCCATCTGGATATATTTGTTGAGCACTCCTTACGTACAAGGCGTCATCAAAGTAGTGGCTATCAGGGCTCAGGGTCTAGTTGGGAGACCAGGTTTGCATGCACCCAGTCACACCCACAAATGGGGTGAGGCAGGTTCCCCAAATATCTAATGGGAGGGATGGGCTGGAAGGGGCTAGGAGTTTCCCAGGAGACAGATGCCTGTGGGCAGAGAGGAAGAGGATACTGCTGAGTGGGGATGTGACTTCTCTCTGCTTTCTCATTTCTGTTCTTTCTTGGACCTGTGCCCCCAGGAAGTAGTATCAATAGGGAGGGAGGTACTCAGGAATTTTTGATAAAAGTCTGGGGTGCAGTAGGCAACGTTATCTTTCTGTCAGCGTGGAGACAGTGGGCTTCCACCTTGGTGATGCCAGTGCGGGTGGAGGACCTGGGGGAGAGCCCTCTCCTTGTTTCTCTCCTGTCCGTGGGGGGTAGGTGCTGCCAGGGCATCACCCCACAGGTGTGGCGGTTTTCCAAGTGGCTGGGGCGTGAGACCAGCTTCTCTCGCCCCTTGCAGAGTGGAGCGGATCAGGCTGAATGCCACCAACACCTTCCTGGTGTACACAGAGGAGGACTTGGGGGACCTCTTGAAGATCAGACTCACCTGGAAGCGGGCACCGCAGTCCTGGTACAGCCTGTGGACTGAGTTCCGCAGATACCTGTCTCAATCCCGGAAGCCCGAGCAGGAAGTGAATATCAGGCGCATCCGGGTCAAGTCTGGGGAAACCCAGCGCAAGTAAGTGCCTCATGACCCTTTTCGGCCCCATGTCAGTGGTGAGCACAAGGCGTGTGCCTGGGCCGTGTCCTTTCCTTGGCTAAGCAAGCACCTCCAGTCCTTTCATATCCGGAACACGGGGGCAAAACCTCAAACACCTTTGCAAGGGAAAGCGAAGTCCAGATCAAGACATCTGTCGACGTTTGGGCCCCGATCACAGGCCCTTGGCTGAGGGGGTGCGCAAGCGGGGGCTGCAATCCAGCCCTCGTTCTATTTGCCAAGCCCTGTGTTGGCCCAGAGGAAGCAGGGCTGCCCCCGGACAGGGCTTTTCAGGAGTGCTGCTTGCTAACTGTGTGCTCTGAGGTCCATGCAACCACAAGTCTTTGCTTGCTCCTGGGTGGAACAAGCCAGAGTACCAAGTTCAGGAAGCCTCCAGGATGAGGTCTCTGGCGGGACCCGGTTTCCCGAGCTTCCTGTTTTCAGAGCATCAGACCTCTCCTTCTGAGGCTGTGAGTCAAGGACATGGGGCAGGGTCCTCGCGTCAAGTAGAAGAGAATCCCTTATGCTACGCCCGCTGGCAGCTTCCACACACCTGTTAACCCCAAGGCTAGCATGAAAGATCCAGACCTTGATCTGTCACTGCCTTCCCTCTGAGCCTTGGCCCTCTGAGCAGCTTCTTTCTAGTAGAAGCTAGGGAAGTCTGGACCTTTGTCAAGAGAGTGTTGGGGGCGATCATGTTCAAATCCTTCAGCAGGCCTCTAGACGGTCATGGTCAGCCTTACGATGGTTGGAAACAGCCTCTGCCCCCTTTGTACCTCATTTGGCATTTGCTCCATCACAGTCTTCAGATGCCCTGTGTGCACTCATCGCCGCTGGCACAGGCTGGCTGTGAGAGGAGTGGAGGTGCACATGTGTGAGGGCTTCTTTGGGGTATAAATACTAAAAAGTGGAATTTCAAAGTTATAGTACACGTCTTCTGCACTAGACTAGATGTTATTAATTTCCTGTCCCAAGTGGTTGGACCAATTTTCAATCTTAGCCACAGAATAAGAGCTCTCCTTTCCCCTCCTCCTCACCTGTATTTGGCGGGACATTCTTGCTACCCTGTTGGGTATGAATTGGTCCCCTACTCTTGTTTTAATTTTTTTCTGATTGTGATAAGGCGAGTCACCTTCTGATAGGTTCATGTGCTGTAGGGGCTTCCCGGGAAAGGTTCTTAAAGCTGTTCTGATTATGGCTTTTGTCCTGCAGGTGAGCATCAGGGTCACGTGTCCCTCCCATCTGTTGGTCATGGGTCAGGCTAATCACATGCTTCTGAGGTGGGGGTGGGGGTGGGCCACGTGATTTGTCTGTAAGTTATAGTTGAAATGGTCATTCGAGCCCGGATTCTACCTGTGATCCTGCTGTCCACTTCCCGAATCTTTGTTTTAACTCACAGCTGAGCCCAGCCATGCTCCTTGGTGGATATTTAAGAGGTCTGTACCGGAGGCCCTCGCGTTCCTTTATTCGAGGAGATTACAGTCCACCATAGATATAGGAATCCACACGCCATTCAAGGCAGGGCATCAGGTGTTAAATAAGAGGGAACATTCGTCATTGACACCAGGCCATAAGAAGTAACGACAATAACAAAAGCAGCATTTCCTATTAAATTGCTTTCCTATTAAACTGAGAGAGCAGGGTCTCAGGCAGTCAGGGAGGCTTCCGAGAGGCAGCAGTCTTTGGAACAGACGAGAGAAGAATGTGGAAGAGGTGTGGCTAAAGGCTGCATGAGCCGAATCATGAGGCACCTCAGAGCGAGACCCGGTCTGGCCTGCCTGTAGTCGCGGTAGGGTGTTCCGAAGGCCCTTGAGTCAGGGTGCGGCGTGAGGAAGACTTCTCTTTCCTCTTCGCTCCGTCCACCTTGGATCCAGAAAGCACCACCTGGCTAATGCACAGCCACGGGCCTTCCCCTGTAGAGTTTTGGTGACCTCGGTGGCTTCTTTTTCCTCCTAGATATGCTTTTTGTGCAGAAGACCCTGAGAACACCAGCATATCCCCTGGCCAAGAGCTCTGGTTCCACAAGTGTCTGGACAGCCGAAGAATAAAAAGTGGAACCAGGTAACCGGGACTTTCTCCTATGTTCACGCAGCACATGCTGACTGCTCGCCCAGCACGCGTGGACATGGGGCACCAGGTTGGAGTATGGAGTTGGGGAAGAAGTAAAGGAGAACCACACAGTATAATTCCCTTCTTTAGGTTGTTGGGGACCCAGGTTGGTGTGAGTGGATATTAGTGGCAATTCTCCCCCTTTTGAGAAGCAGGAGTGCTCGTCTGTGTCGCTGAATCAGACAAAGGGGTCGCCTTGCATCAGTGTCCCATTGCCCCGTGCTGGAGTCCCTTTATTTCAGAACTGAAGAAAGTTGATATCTCAAGGTGTGAGGCGATGGGCACATCCAAAAGGGGAATTTGTCACATGTCCTCTGAGTCTAAACGCTTGCTGAAGAAAAGGGAGACCGGCCCTACCACCAACCTCTACCTCTTGCCCCAACCAAGGTCCTAGATAATAGTTTTACTGCCATATGCTGAGCACATATATGTGCCCACCTCGCGTTCAGTGCCTTCATTAATTTTTAGCATCAACCCCAGGACGTTGGTGTTGTTAACCCTGTGCTCAGGTGGGGAACCGAGGCCCAGGGAGTTCAGGGTGAACTCTTTCTAGGTCCCCCAGCTCGTGACAGTGGAGCGAGGACTGAGGCAGATTGGTTTACTCAAGCCAAGGCCTTTTCTTGCTCAGATAAACCACCTCACTTTGATCTGGCTGTCAATGGTCTGCACCCGCGCCGGGTCCCCTGTGATGAACTGTCTGCCATCCTGAGGGCCGGGCTGCAGGCCAGCTGCTCTGTCTCCTGTTATGGAGCATCGGTGTGACCACAGCTCAGTGATCACAGGACTGTGGGGTTCTGAAACTGCCCGTCTAATTAAAAGACTCAGTCTAGGCCAGTGGTCGGCAAACTCATTAGTCAACAGAGCCAAATATCAACAGTACAACGATTGAAATTTCTTTTGAGAGCCAAATTTTTTAAACTTAAACTATATAGGTAGGTACATTGTTATTAACTTAATTAGGGTACTCCTAAGGCTTAGGAAGAGCCACACTCAAGGGGCCCAAGAGCCGCATGTGGCTCGCCAGCCGCAGTTTGCCGACCACGGGTCTAGGCTCACACTCGCACCTGGTTCCTTTCAGGCAAACTGTGGAGCTTCCCTGAGGGTGCCAACAAGGCCCCCCCCGCCCCGCCTACCAAGCACAAGGAGGAAAGTTACTGCTGAGGACCCACCTGATGGAAGGACCGCTCTCGGCCTTGACCCTGGAGCACAGGGAAGAGCCTGCTTGCTGGCCCAGGACCTTGCCTCACACGACAACGGGGACTTCTCGCCAGAGGGGACTGTGCGCTGCTCTTCCTGCTGCTGCCCTAGAATAGCTCTAAGGCCAGGCCTGTGTGCAAACAGCCAAATGCCTGGGCCTCTTGTGCACACGGGGCTGGCTGCTAAGTGACTGGGTGGGCCTGGGCTTTGCCTGGCGAGGACCCCTGGCTCTGAAGTGGCCTGTGTGGAAGGCTGTCAGGGTGTGGCCCGACTTGCGTCGTAGTGACAGGCCTTCCCGCTGGGAGCTGACCTGTCAGGACGGCAGACCTGTGTCCTTGTTCACCCAGAGACGGTCGATCTGGGGTGATGCTGAGGCTCTCGATGTTGGGGTTCAACGAGCTGCATCAATCAATGTCGGTTACTTCTTCGACATTCTGTCCTGTTCCTTAACTCACTCTCTAAAGCACACATCATTGGCTTTCTTATTTTTTCATTGCTCATTTTTTTTTATTGGATAAATGTTTATTAAGCACTTAACCTTAATGGGATTGGGATTTGTAGACTCAAAGTTTAAATGGTCCATGAATATACATATGATGAAGGCACAAGGGGCATTGGGGAGGATGGAAGAATGGGGACCCTGGGGTTTTCAGCAGTTTCTACCTATTTCTTCTTAGTTAGCATGTGCATTCCCCCTAAGGGTGATATGTTTGATCACCAGCAGAGTAGCAAGCAGGGCGTCATATGTGCTGGGGATCGGAATGGTGGCCAACTACCAGATATGATTGCTTTGGAGCAAAATCTCTTTTGTTGAGGAAGGTAGAAGGCATTACATAGGTTATACATATCTGTTTATCCAGAACCATCGCCTGTCAAACAGCTGGTGCTAAGATTTCACACGCTGTTTTTCTTCCTTAGAAATATCTTGCTCTAATACCAGCCCCTTTTCTGTTGAACTTCTTGGAAAAGCCTCTAATTCTTTATTTGAATTAATATACATGATCTCCAAGGAACCCATTTTTACTTTCCAAAAGATTTTCATGTGGGTCACCTAATTAGAGATTAACAGCAGGAGGTGAACAGGGAAGCCTGTATAAAATGAGGCTCTGAGGTTCAGCCACGTGTCTAGAATTATATACCACGTTGGTGACGGGGGCCAGGTAAGGACCCAGATTTCTAAGAGGCAAAGTCCATGGTATGTTGATCTCTGCAACTTCATTAAGACGTTTATAGCCATTTCTCTCCAATCTGCCCCAGATGTGACAGACAAGGAATATTTCTCAGAGCCATTCATAAAACCCAAGCCCTTTCATTAACCTGTAACCAGGAAAACAACTGTGCCAAGGGGTGGGGCTTTTTATGGATGAGATTTATTTGGAAGGTGATATGATACCAGGTGGGGGAGGAAAGAGTGATTTTTTTGTACTGAGGTTTTTAAAGGACCCTGTTTTAACCTGTCTTGTGCCAAAGTTGTATCTTTGTTCAATGCCAAACTTCAAAGACATACTCAGTCAAGTCTTAAGTCAAGGTGTCTCCATCCAACTGTGTGCCTCTTCTGTTGTTTCTGTCATTGCTTTCCGGCCAAAGTGGAGCTTGTGTTACTGACTATGCCTCCTGGCTACCTCTGACCTGTTTTTAGTGATGGAACCTTAAGAATGTAATCCTCGGTGGGTCCTATATTTATACATTTTGCTTGAAGACTTATTTGTATATGCTGCTGCTTTTTTAAATGCCACGCAGAACATTATTTATTTTTCAAGTGTATGTAATGTATAAAAACAAATATATGGTTAGTTTTTACATTAAGATTAACCAATTTCAAGACTAAGATTTTTAACAGTAAAGTAATAAAAATCTACAAAATTCTTAGTGGTGTGGCAACTCAGTTCTTAAAAGTCGAGAGACTTATGGATGCTCAAGCCTAGGGTTTGACAAAAAGTTACTTTAATATAAGGTATAGTCTCCATTTGGTACTAATTATTGGTAGGAAATGAACAACTCCTTTCACCAAGAACAAGGAGCAAATATATTATTAAATTTAGTAGAATTGCCTGAAGGTGGATGTTAGGAAGAAGATCAACATTGGGGACCATTAGTGAGGATATAGGTTTGATTGCATGGGACCTAGATTATTGGGGCTTAGACCAGATAGAAGTTGATCTTTCTATCATTTTTAACTCCAAGCTGGTATTGAAGTTCTGTTCCATTAAGCCAAGAGGGAACTAGGCTGCCTTTTATAACTGGGTTTATCTACAAATTGGGGATAGTCTCTCAAAAAAAAAGATTAATAAGTAAACTAAAGAAATAAGAGTAAAACAAATAAAAACCAGGGTTCAGGGCATGTGTTGTCCTAAACATCTGTGGTTAGCAATACCGCTTAACCGTGACTTTATATCATACCAGTGCCTGTATGTGTTGTGGTGCAAAAGGGCTGCTGGAAATGTCTGGGAGCTGGGACAGGTCTAAGCAAGGAAGGACCCAAGTGTAGATGTCAGCTGGGGCAGCAAGGATCAGAGTTATCTGGACCAGAGCTATCATCTCAGCGGAAGGAAGCCACACTCTACCTCTTTTATTCTTTCTCAGGAAGTGGGTGGTCATGGTCAGATGCCACATACGAGCTTTGAAAGTGTTGAGGCCAGAAACAGAGGCCGGGATCATCTCACTGGTGGGGAGAAGCTAAGAGTACACTTTAGAATGAAAGAAATCTTGACTTTGCACTGGTCATTATCCCAAGACAATTCGGGGGGGTTGTTGTGAAGCCAACACCTCAACACCTGAACAACTCATTCTCCCTTCCTGTCAGAGATACCAGTCCTACTTTCTTCTTTCTGTCCAGGCTAAGCCAACCTCCCTGTACAGGCTGAGAATCTCGGAAGTGTGAGAGTTTCAGAAGTGTGGCTTCACCCCTGCAGTTCATTTCCCCGGTGACCACACCGCAGATGTCTCTCCCTCCTTCAAGACTTCTTTATTAGTTCTTCCTCTTCTGTTTCTTCCAGCCCCTCCCTTTCCTCCTTCTCCTTCCCCTTCTCCTTTTCCTCTTTCTTCCCCTGTTCTTCACTAAACAGTTTTATTGTGGTTTAATGGACACAATACACACAGATGTAAATCATACAGTTTGATGTTTTGATGTGTGAATTCATCATGAAACTGAAATCATCACCACGGTCAAGATAGTGAATATATTACTCACCTCTAGAAGTTTCCTCGTGCCCCTGTGTGGTCCTACCTGCTGCCCTCTCTTCAGGCCAATACCGACATGCTCTCTGATGCTATAGATGAGCTGAAGTTTCCTAGGATTGTAAGAAAAATATATGTATGGTATGTCCTCTTCTCCCCCCTCCCCCCGCACCTTTTTCACAGTATAATTATTTTGAAATGGATCCATGTTTTTGCATGTACTAGTAGTTCACTCCTTTCTATTGCTGAGTAGTTTTCATTGTATGGATACACCACCTGTCTATCCAGGCACTTTGAGTTTCCTACATCTATATGTGGCTTTATCTCTAGGTTCTGTTTTACTGATCTATTTGTCTATTTTGATGTCAATACCACAGTCTCTTGATTACTGCTGCTTCATAAGTTTTGACATTGGGCACCGATAGTTTTTTAACCGTGATTTTTTTTCTACAGTTGTTTTAGCTATTCTAGGTCATTTGCATTTTCAGATGAATTTTAGAATCAGCTTCTCAATTTCTACAGAAAGTCTGCTGAGATTTTTGTAGGCATTGCATTGAATTTATAGATCTGTTTGAGGAGAATTGATATCTTCATGTTGAGTTTTTTAACCTATCTTCATCAATTCTTAATTTGAATTCTTTTTATACCAAAATTGTTAATTTACTGTTTGACTTTCTACTGACAAAATGATTTCTTCAGGGAGCTATATGGTTTACTCTGTCTCTGAATACATGAAAAAATATTTTTGGATAGAACAAGTTTAAGAAAATGCACAATTACTTATTTATGACATTTTTAAAATGTAAAATTTGAACACTCAAAAATGCCAAGATACCACTTTAGACAGATGTGCACTGGGCATGTGGAGGGCCACCCAAATGCCTCCCTCAGCACAGACCCTCATTCCACAGCTGCATGTTGGCAGTTGAGGGCTCTCATCTGAACCTCTTTTCAGGAATTGTTTTCAGCCAACCAAGGGGTTCAAGGTGAGAGCCCCGCCCCCCAGGGTAGTACACATCCAGGCCCTACCTCCTTGTCTTCAGGACAACTCTGAAGGGCTATAGTAGATGGTGGGATCAGCAGAAGTCCTTGTTGCATCATAGCTCAACTCTTACCCTACCCTGACCTTCTGCCTTCACTTCCCAGGAGTAATGGTCCAGACATTGCTCCCTAGTCAAAGCCCTGCACACAATTTTCCACCTCAGGCAGAGTCTGTTCCCCAGGGATTCCAGCTGAAGACAGGTGACTATTTCCCAGTCAACTTGCAATTCCCAGGACTTAAGGAGTGTAGATAGAGACCCCTAGGTCAGCCCTGAGGCTCCCGGATGAGATGTGGAGAAAGTAGGAAGCTGGTTATCACTGGCCTGCTCTACTCTGACTGTTGCTTATGGCTTTGCTCCCAGGTGCTTCCCAGTTCACACAATCGCCCTTTGAAACCACTCCGACACTGTGAGGCAATAACGGAGGTGCTTTCCCTTTCACATGGCACCATCGCACCATCACCATCACTGTTTGAAATCACCCTGACCATGGAAGGAGGAGAAAGCCCCTGGCTGGCTTCTGCCTCACCAGCGTGGCAAGGCCATGGGTGTCACAGTGGGAGACAGAGGGGAAGAGGGAGATGCTCTGAACAGGCCCAAGTGAAACTGAACAGAGGCTCACCCACTAGGAACAGGGGATCCCAGAGCTGGGAGTGCCCAGGGGAGCACCAATGGAAGGTGGAGAAGACTCCCATTCCATGGAGGTGGGAGTATGAGATGGGAAGTAGAAGGGAGTAGTACCAAAATCTACTATAAAATTAAACATTGTGATACGAAAACATATTTTTCTTCTCCTATTGATGTTATTGAAACCCAGAGTAGTCAGAACAGACAAGACATTAGCCAACGTTTAGTTCTCCACCTTGGCATAAACCTTGTCCTACTCTGTCCCAATAGCATGTGCCTCACAGAGTCACCCCACGTCAAAAAGTTAGAATAGGCCCTTTAACCTTGGGCTAGCCGCTAGCTCATGAAAGCCAGTTTTCTTCATACAACAGACATATTTTTGTAAATTTAATTATATATTAATGACGAACAAATTAACTGTAGTATAAAGTCCTTTCACTATGTCCTTCATTTGACTGTTTCAACCAGCTATGCAGTAAGTATTGTGGGCAAATGCAGAGGAGAAAATGCAAGTGCCAAGAGATCAGTGGCCCCTCAGTAAGTGGGTGAACTTGGACTTAAACTTGGGTCTGCAGACCCTTAAGCCCGTGTTTGTTCTTTCCCTTAAAAGCACTAAAAGAAATGACCTTTCAGAAGATTCCTGTAGTGAGTCTGTTTGTCCTCTACATAAATCTGGATGTTCTTCTGGTATGAGGTGGGGGTCACGTGCTTTCTTTGAAGGGACACTCATTTCAAGGCTTTCTCATGAGAAAATGGGCAATGAAGAAATAATCCTTCTGGTGCTCAGGTAAGTGTGAAATTGGCAGTCACCAAAATTTCCAAACTTGCCCAACTAGCTTTTGGTTGGATATCAGAGTTACGCGCATCAGTGAAGGATGGCTTAGAGGTGTTCTACCAGCAGAACCACCTCTCCTGATGGGAGGGGACTCTCTCTGAGGAGAGGAGTAGCTATAGAAACAGGAGGACAGAGGTGAGGTGGGGAGGCCTGGACACTCCAGCTCTACTCAGTAAGACAGGCCCAGAGGGTCCTGGGAGAAATAGAGTGTTGGGAGTCAGTTGGGCACGAGGAGATGAGGGATAACTTCCACTGTGACACAGAGAAGGAGCAAAGGATATAAACAAATATAGGACGGTTCAGTGAGTAGGAAGGGAAGGGGCTGCTTCTGATGTTTTCTATTTTTCTTTTATCTTTTTTTTTTTTTAAATACAAGGGGGCATCCTCTTCGGGTGGACTAATCCAAACCAGAGGAGATGTTGTAGGATGACAGGGTTGGCGTCTCCGGGCAACTGCCTTCCAGGGCAAAGAGTGATCCTGGCACGCTTCTGGTGCGGCCCATGCAATAGCTGCTGTTTATCTCAGATGAGACTGGCCTCCAGCCCAGGCTGATAAAATGATGCTCTCAGGCTACCGGCGAAAAATGCGGAGCCGCACGATGCAGGTGTGGCTCTGTAGCCCTGGGCCAGTGTAGCAACCCATCACCCATCACTCTTCTAGGACTCTCCCAGCAATACTCATCTTGATCTATTTGGGCTGCAGGAGCCAAGGGGTTATGCAGGAGGCAGCCAATCAACGATTCTCTCTCATCACTGATGTTTCTATCTCTCCCCCGCTCCCTTCCTCTCTGAAATGAATAAAAATATATTTAACAACAACAACAGGTTCTGGAGATGCTGTAATTTCTTCATCCTCTCAAGCCCACTTGGCAGCAACACATCAGAAAGGGGCTTTTCTATTTCAAGATCTCAGAACCCCCTCCCAGAGCAAACTCTGACCAAGTCACAGACACACTCTCAACTGCCTGATCAGCACCAAACAGTGGACAGGCTGCCTCGGATGCCTGGGCTCTGTGGGTGGCGGGGGGAGGTGGTCTGGGAACACATTCCACTGCAGAAGGACCTCAAACGTCCTATGTCCAGAACAGAACTCTCAGACTGTTGCCCTCCTTGTCGCCCCTCTCTCGGTTTCCATGGCCCCACCATGTACCCAGGCTCCTACCCCAGGCCCTGGGCTGTGCACCCAGACGCCTCTCTCCCTCACCACCTCCTTTCTCTCTCACCCCCGGCCTCCACCTCATTGCTCAGCAGTTCTGGTTCCTTCCTGGCCTCCCCCTTTCACTCAGCACTCAGTCCGTCCTCCACGCTGCGCCCTCTTCTTTGAAAATGCAACTCTGACCACATTACCCGCTCACTGAAATCCCTCACTGGTTGCCTGGTGACCTCAGGTCAACCTCCCAACTCTTCAGCTTGAAAGAGAA
Source organism: Myotis davidii (assembly GCF_000327345.1). Lineage (NCBI taxonomy): Eukaryota > Metazoa > Chordata > Mammalia > Chiroptera > Vespertilionidae > Myotis > Myotis davidii. The sequence continues at coordinate 1,337,092 of NW_006290631.1, read as the reverse complement.
AACCTTAGAGGACTCAACCACCTACCTCTCCCTTTTGTCCTCTGCCCCTCTCACTGGTGGCACACAGCTCAGCCGCCGCAGCTACCCGTGGTCCCAGGTGTTAAGTAGACATGTTTAACTTCCACAGCTGAAAGTCTTTTTACAATAAAGGCTTTATTAGGCCAATGCTAGCAAAAAAAGACAAGAAAAAAAACAAACAGACAAAACAAAAAAGACTGGTCTTGGGGCCTGGAGCCTAAACCGCCAGCAGCATGGCCAGGGGGGAATGACAACAGGGCCCTCCTCGTAGAGTCTGCAAGCATTTTTATCATCAGTATGAAAATGGGGGCAGGGGAAGAAAGATGTAAGCAGATGGAAAGAATTCACATTAGCTGTGGGCAAAGCGGTGGGAGAAAGTGAAGCTGGGCCGGCCCTGGGATAGACCCAGAGTCCGCACAAAGGAAGGTCCCTGTGGAGTGGCGGTGGCAGCAGTCCGGAAAGCGAAGGCTGCTGCAGTTCTGTGGTGCCTGGCGAGGGTAATCAGGAAATAGCCACCTGAAATTAATCCGACTTCCAACCGACAGTTGGCCCACAGCCATGAACAGACTCAGCTGTCTCTCTCTCTCCACTGATGCAATTTAACTTAGTTGGCCTCAGAATTTTCTCCTTGTCACAGGAAGCCCCAAGCTCTTTCCCACTAGGTGACTTTGTGCATGCTTCCCCTCTGTCTGTCACATCTACACAATAAGCCCCTACTCATCCTTAATGTAGGATGTTCAGCTGTCACCTCCGCCAGGAAGCCTTCCCCACTTCCCCACTTCTCCTCTCTCTCCTCCCCCCTTCCCCCTCCTCCCCAAGCACATTTTGGTATCCGCTCCTCAGTCTTCCCAGAGCATCCAACACATCCCTCTGTTCACTAATGGTAGCTAACTGTCCATCTGGCTGTATGCCCTGTACCCCCAAACAGGCTGCACTTGCCTTGTTCCAGATGGAGCCTATTGGTCTTTACACAGTGGTTGGCAAAATCTCTTTAATAAACTTTGATTGATGATTGATTAAGTAATTAAGTATAAAACAAGGGTCCCTGTGAAGGAGCTGCGGTCCAGATGGGGAGGAAGTCCAGTCCCTGGTGAGGCGATGGAAGATACTCATGCCAAGAGCGAGTGTGTCTTCCTGGCCACCAGGTTGGAGGAGGAAGCTGTAGAGAGAGCGGGAGGGCCGGGGCAGCAGGTTTCCCGGGTGAGGAAGGGAAACTCCACGCACAAGCCTGGCCCTGGCCTCACCTGCACCAGTTCCCTTTCCTGCAGCGGCCACATCTGAGCAAGGCTCCCTGCCAAAAGGCGCCTGGGTCCCCTCCCCATAATTAGCATGTCTCTGGGGAGCCTGAAGCCCACAGTCTGGAATGCAGACAAAGAGGATCTGTTCCAGTTATGCTAATTGCTGCCTCTCTCCCACAGAGACGGGCTGTGGGAGATGCCAGGAGGCAGAGGAGCAGATGGGGAATTCCTCTGCGCTTGCGCCAGGCCCACACCGGGAGGGGCCCTGCCAGCCTTCACCTGGAAGTTGGAGGCCCCGCTGATTGCAGGTGCCCCGCAGGCTGTCCCTGGGGAAGTGCACCTTGAAGACCAGGCAGCTTCCTGTCCAGGAACCCCAAAGCTTACAGTCCCACTTTCCAAATAGTGCTTTCTCCTGGAAGCCACCTTTTAATGCAAGGGACCCTGGGAGAGGTAACCCTTTAGGTTCCTAACACCTTAGTGTAAATGGGTGAATGTGGGGGCCTGGGAAGCAGGTGCCCTGTGCTGTAGAATGAGCGCCTAGAGGACAGGAGTCCACTCCTGTCACCAATGTACCCCCCTCTCCATCCACAACTGTGGCCCCAGCCCATGTCTGAGCCATGTTCTTCCTCAGGAGCACCCACCACCCCACTCCAACTTCTCCTTCTCCAGAGCTTTCCCCCACAATCAGTGACCCCCTGAGGCCACAGGCCCCTCTGGGAGTTAGCCCTCAGCTCCCCTGTTGCTGCCCGTCCTTGCTGAGGAAGAATTTGGGGGAGGGGTGGGGGAGAGCCTTCCTGGGCATAGGACTGTGATTCTTGAGTCCAGCGTGCATGCCGGGTGCTTGTTAGGACAGATCACGGGGCCCCACTCCAGGGTTTGGGGTACGTCTGATGTGCAGCCTGAGGCTGTCATCTCTAACAAGTTCCCAGGTGATGCTGGACTCCCCGCCTCTCCCTCCACCTCCTTCATGCCGGGCTCACTGCCCTCTGCTTGTCCATCCACAGCTGGACCCAAACGCCCGTCTGTGGAGCCAATGTGCACCGTAGGCAGAAGCCATTCTCCTGACTGGACCTTTTCTTACTGGCAAACCCCCGACACTTCTCTTAAATTCTCTGACATCACACATGTTCCTGGAAAAACAGTTTTCTTGTTTCCAACCTCTTCTCATCCTCTGCTTACCAGTGTCTGTTCTGTGTCCTGAGCAAAACTTTCTCCCTCTCTCTCTCTCTCTCTTCTGGTTTTTTTTCTCTCTCACCTGCAGCAATTTCATCCAGGTCCATAACATAAAACTACCACCTATCTCGGATTCCAGCCTAGACCGCTTTCCTGAGCTCCACTCAGCTGTGGCTAGACGCCCAAGTGAGCACAGAGGGCTGGCTCTCCCTCTCTCTCCGCCCCCCTCCCCCATGCTTCAGTCAATGGCAAGTTTAGAAACTCTGTCCCCAAGTCAGAAACCTGATGTTATGAGTCAAAGTGTGGCGAGAACATGAAAATTTCCCTTGAGCTCACATTGTCTCCTGCCACCCTGGGAGTGTAGGTTTTGAAAGGAGAGAGAGAGAAAGGGGAGGTAGAGAGACATAGAGAGACATAGAGAGAGGCAGGAGCTGGATGGGGTGGAAGATCTCTTCCTGGGCCGTGCCTGACAACAGCAGTCAGGATCTGAGTGAGCAATGCGTCTTAGACAAAGCCCGTGACCACAGGATCTGTAATTTCACACCACAAAGCTCAGCCCCTGTGTCTTCATTTCCTCTTGCATTAAAAAGGGGATAATCTGTGGGATTAAACAAGATGATAGGATGTGACTGCCTATTATAAAAGGGATGTTGTATAAAGGACGCTGGGTGGATGTTCGTTTTCCCGTTTCTCCCTCCCTCCCTCCTCCTTCCCTACTCTTTCTCATGGGACATGATTTTCCTCTGACTCAGTGCCAAGGTTGAGACAAGCAATCTTCCTTGTTTTGTGGGGGCAGATATTTCTCTTGTTCTTTTCCCACTTGAATATAGCTCTTTGGGGATGCAGCGTAAAGTGTCCTATCCAACTTCCCACCTTAGGGAGGGGGTGCGGGGGCGGGGGGCTTAGCCTTTGTTTCCATGTTCCCGGATTTCACAACCTTTTCCACCATGTTCATCAGCTACTAGGCCGGGTTGTGTGAGAGTGAGCGCTTCTGGCAAAATGCGTAGTAACTCATTTATTTCAGGAATAATTTTTTTTCCTCCTTAAAGCCGCACTGTGTGTGACTCAGACCCAGGATGGCTCCTGAGTAAGTGCAATGTCATTCGTAAATTTGCAAGGGCTCAGCACAAGCCACATGGAAGCAGAGCTGTTTTTTCTGTGACCTTGGACTTATCTTAGGCAGAACAAAGTAAAACTAAAAGAAACAAAGGCAGCCCTGCCTGGTTCGGCTCAGTGGATAGAGCATCGGCCTGCGGACTGAAGGGTCCTGGGTTCGATTCTGGCCAAGGGCACGTGCCCGGATTGTGGGCTTGATCCCTGGTGGGGGGGGGGAGGAGGCAGCCTATTAATGACTCTCTCTAATCATTGATGTTTCTATCTCTCTCTCCCTCTTCCTTCCTCTCTGAAATCAATAAAAAAAGAAAGAAAGAAGGAGGAGAAGGAGAAGAAAAGAAACAAAGGCACTGTCTCAGCCACCCGGCCCCTTGCCCTAAAAATCAGGACTAAGCCTGCTTTTCCAAGTCACTTTCAGTGGGAGATAGAATAGTTCAGGCAAACAGAAGCTCGAAGGAAAATAAAGTAATGGCTTCATAACGCTGGAGTTGTCTTCAATGAGCTACTGGGTGATGGGTTTTCACATTATCTCAGGCAGGAGAGTTTGGTTGGCAAACTTGTCAAACAAGAAGGCAAACAGCATTCAAATTTCCATCATCAAATATTTGCAACAGTTGATTTTGTGAAAATAAACAACAAAGTGCTGGAAAAGAGGTCCTATGGAATAATGGAAGGCAACCAATCTAAGGTGATCACCTGCTTTGGCCGAGTGAGCCAGCAAGATGCTCAGGGTGTAGGTCCCTCTGGGAGCAGAGCTGGCTCGCCATATCATGCCCTGGCCTAGGAAGTGTGCTCTTAAACAAGAGCATCACCAATTTGCATGGAACCACCCTAGAATCCAGCAACTCCAAACTCAGGGAAGGGGAATGTGACATTAGAATCCCGAGGGAGCTTGTCTGCTTTGGCCGAGTGAGCCAGCAAGATGCTCAGGGTGTAGGTCCCTCTGGGAGCAGAGCTGGCTCGCCATATCATGCCCTGGCCTAGGAAGTGTGCTCTTAAACAAGAGCATCACCAATTTGCATGGAACCACCCTAGAATCCAGCAACTCCAAACTCAGGGAAGGGGAATGTAACATTAGAATCCCGGGGGAGCTTGTTGAACGAACACACACACACATACACACACACTCCCCTACCCCTGACCTTGTGGGAGTTCTACAGGACATTTGGACTTGGTTCCTTTATTGGCTATCCTTCCTCCCACGGTGCTGGGGGACATGGGGGGTCAGAAGGAGGAAATATACCCCAGTGGTGGGGCTTTCTCTGACCTGGACTTGCCCTGAGGACTAACAGTTTTGATGTCAGTAGGTGCCCATACAATGGGCTGCCCACAATTCCTCTTTAAAGGAAGGGGCCGAGTTAGCCTAGAGCCGTGGTTCTCAACCTTCCTAATGCCGCGACCCTTTAATACAGCTCCTCATGTTGTGGTGACCCCCAATTTCATTGTTACACATTGAACATAATGAAAGCATAGTGATTAATCACAAAAACAATATGTAATTATATATGTGTTTTCCAATGGTCTTAGGCGACCCCTGTGAAAGGGTCATTCAACCCCCAAAGGGGTCGCGACCCACAGGTTGAGAACCGCTGGCCTAGAGGTGTGTCAGCACGTGCCGGTCCTTAGCAACCTCTCTCTCTTTGGGCTCTGCTCTTTTCTCTGGGAAAGGCACGGGCAATAAAGGAACCGAATTGGCAAACTCTGCTCCCTCACTGATGACGGGGCTGCATGCACTGAAGACGAATGCAGAGAAGAAGCGTGGTGGGTGCCGGATGGAGAGGGGTGGCCTCCCAGGCCCTGGCAGGAAGGGCAGAACTTAGACGTGCAGACGAGAATGGAAGACCTTCCAGGCAGAAGACATGAGCAAAAACTCGGTATTTCGCAGCAAGCAGAGGGCGTTCCAGGGCAGTGGAGGGAATCGGAGCAAATAAACGTTGGGCCTATGCTGATTCCGTGGATGTGGCCGGCATATGCCCGCACTGGCCATTCCAGGCGCCGTCGGGGAATCGCTCTGGTAACGGAGACTGAGAAAGAGTGGCTGGCGGGGCTGCACTCACCTCTTCCCATGCCCTGCAAGCAGGCCCGGCCAGGCTGGAGGCCTCAGCCAGACTGCCCTTGTCTTGCTCTGGGCTCAGAGGTAGCCAGAAAGGCTGGCAGGGCAAAGCTGTTTGATTTCCAAGGCTTTCCGAGCTAGCCAGGTGGAAGGCAGCCAGGGAGGCAGCAGCCAGCAACAGCCTGCCCAACCGCCTTGGAGAGCAGGCAGCTACTCACGGGAACAATTGGGCAGAAAGGGGGGCGCGGGGTGGCCAGGGAACATGGGCCAATTCCACAGGGGGGGAATTCTGAGCAAGGTCAAAGTGCAATTTGGTACAGGGCTTTATTACCAATTTAAAGTTCATCTCTCCTCACAGGGGGCCACAACCCCTGCAGAAGAGGCCAGGCTGGCACAGGGGAAATCTGCATTTAAAGACTTGAAGTGGCGGGCACCCTGGCAGGGCTTCAGTCTAGTCTAGCCTGTATGTTTATCCCAGAGCCCAGAAACCTCACCCCAAATATGGTCCTATGTCTCCATATCTGAACGCCTGCTTGCTTGTGGGGAAAATCCCCCAAACTCTTCTGACTTTTTCCACTCTGGGGGAGGGTCCTGGAGTGCAGAGGAAGTGGTGGGTCTGGAAGGTGGCGATCCTATGTTTTGCTTAACGGGGGCTGGGAGACAGTCGTAAGGCATTGGCAGTCAACGGGGAGCAGACATATTAAAGAGCCAAACTGAAATATGAGAGGGGGCAGTCATGTGCAACGCGGCCCATAGGACGAGGCAAGAATCTGGGTTACCATGAGGTTCCAGCAGGTGGATTGACTCATTCCAGGTATTCAGTTGAAAGAAGGCTCCTCGGTGCACCTCTCTCCTTGGGGTAGTTACTTCTCAGTCTGTGACCTCCCCTGGGCTGCTGTAGGAACTATTAATGCCTGGTACTAGCATCCAGATTCTGCTGTAGCAAATCCACAACTTCCCTCCTTCCCATCAACCCCACTGCCCCCACCACCATTCCCATCCGAGAGAAGGAGATGGACAAGCGCCTCCCGGTCAAGTACTGCGAACCTCTTGGAGTTGGGCCCTTTGTGACCCCTTTGCCATTCACTCAGCTCACATTTCCTGGGTACCTGGGTGTTGGTGAAAACGGAGCCGCACAGTGTAAAGTCTAGGCCGCTTTGGGGTTTGATTTCAGCTGTTCAGAACGATGAGGCGAGGGAGCAGCAAATGGGACAACGTGTTCATGACGTCAGGGCTCACGGGGACAGTGACCTTCCCACAAGGAGATTTGCTTGTTGGCACCCTCAAAGGCAGAGCCTGTGGAAATCCTTTGGCTGCGTATTGGGCTGGGACGTTAGGTGTGGTTTACCTAACACCTGTGCCAGGAGCGGCACATGTATGCCTGCACTCACGCACGCACACACACCTGCCTGAGGCACTGAACGTGTATCCTACAGGTACGTGGGTGGTCACACTGATGGAACTCACGGAGTGCATTTTGAGTGGGTTATCAGTTATTTTTGCTGGGACACATTCCCCACCCAGCGCCATTCACCACTCACTTTGGGGGTGGCTGGAGCTTCTGCAGGGCATACTTAGGGCCCGCCACACAGAAGAAAGCATCAGTAGCTCCAGGTTCCCACAGCCTGAAGCCCAAAGATCTCGGGGTGCCATCCGGGACACTGTGTCACCCGCTTCCACATGTCCTTCCAGCCTCATCTGCTCCTTTGCTCTTGTTCAGATCTTCTCAGACCAACCCACTCTCTGCCCACCTCACCCCCAACTCACCTGGGATGTCCCACAGATGTCAGTTGTACTGCAGGTGTGGCACACCCGCTTCCTCCTTCTACACCCATCAGATTCTCCCAGCCCATCTAGGCCGGTTCTGCAGACCCTCCTCAGCGGAAGGGACCTCTCGGCATTGTGCAGGGATGGCACCTGTACTGGCCTCTCCCTCCTGAAGAAGCAGCGCACTGAGATTCAGTTGAATGAATAAACACACATTGACGATCTAGATCGTTAACTGGGCAGCCTGCCTTGAGTGTGTTCTTCCCTGTACACGTACTCTCCCTTTAACTGATTTGGAAGCTCACAGAAGGCCCGGCCCCTGCATTTCACTTCTCTTCACATCACAGCACACAGCCCAGAACACTTGCCTGAAGGTGTTCAGTGACCGATGTGTTGTGATAACGAGGACGAGAGACCTTAAAAGCGAGTTCCTTCCCTCCCTCCTCCTCTCCCTTTCTGCCTCGCTCTGTCTCTGAATCTCTCTGTCTCTGTCTCTCTTTCTTCTAACTCACCTCGACTTTCCTCATCTCTGACCCATCCCAACTCGGATAATCATTGTTAGTGTCTATTCTTCCACAACTTCCTTTATGCGCATGCAAGCATACAAACTCATGTGTCTTATTTAAAATAGGACCATTCTACATATACTTTACTGCATCTTAGTAATCTAGTATGAAAATTCCTTCAAGGTAATTGCTAAGTTAACTGGCATAAATATAATGCATTTTTAAATGGCTAAATACTATTTCTTGAAATGACCAAACCACCATTTTTTCAACATATTTCTTTTGATGGGGTATCAGATTGCTTTGTGCAATACAGTAGTCCCCCCTTATCCATGGGGGATATGTTTCAAGACCCCCAGTGGGTACCTGAAACTGCAAATAGTATTGAATCCTATATACACTGTTTTCCCCCCATACATGCATACCTACCATAAAGTTTAACTTACAAATAAGCACATAAGAGTTCTGTTTAACAAGAATAATAGAACAGAACAATTATAATAATACTAGAGGCCCAGTACACAAAATTCGTGCACTTGGGGGAGAGGAGGCGGGGGCTTAGCCCAGATTGCTAGAGGGCACAGGCCAGGCTGAGGGACCCCACCAGTGCATGATTGGTGCTGGAGAGGGACAGTAGGAGGGCTCCAGGGTGTGTCTGGCCCATCTCGCTCAGTCCCGTTCGGCCCCCAGCAACAAGCTGACCTACTGGGCAGAGCATCTGCCCCCTGTTGGTCAGTGCACATCATAGTGAGTGGTTGAGCAGCCTTAGCATATCATTAGCATATTATGCTTTGATTGGTTGAATGGCCGACGGGATGACTGGACACTTAGCATATTAGGCTTTTATTATATAGGATGCTATAATGAAAGTTCTGTGAACGGCTTTGGGGTCATTTTAAGTAAAATAAGGGCTGCTTGAACTCATGCACTGAGATTCCGCAACAGTTGATCTCTTAACTGAGTTGGCAACTGAGTGACTAACGGGGGTGGGGGTAGAGAGGGCGCGTCTATATCATGGAGACACTGAACAAAGGAATGGTTCATGTCCCAGGCAGGACTGGGGGAATGCGTGAGATTTCGTCACAGCTACTCGGAATGGCGTGCAAGTTGAAACTTACGAATTGTTTATCTCTGGAGTTTTCCATTTAATTTTTTTGGTTGACTGAGGGTAACTGAAATCTCAGAAAGCAAAACCATGGAGAAGGGGGCTCTATAGAAACCATGCCCTGTGCTGGCTGGCTGACCAAGTGCATGGTCAGCTGAGAGCGAGGGCAACTGCTCAGACACCCGCAAGCTGCCGAGAGGCCCCGTTAGACGATGGAGGAGCCCCCTGGCTCTCCTCACACCCTGGACACAGGATGGGCGGACTCGCCGTCCACAGCCCTGGGCGAGGCAAGGTGAATCTTTGCCAAGTTGGGGAAAGAAAGGCCCACTTTCTGGAGGCTCTGTGTCTTGTGGGCCCTTCTGACGGGTTCTAGAAGCTTCCGAGAAAGCTCATTTTTCTTGCTCACACAGCTTATGCATACCTTCCCTGCATATCTGGGGACCATGGCGCCATCTTGGAGACCCTGGGAAGATGTGTGGGGTACGTCCCAGCCAGTGGCCTGTATTTCGCTTGGGTAAGCCTGGCTTTGCTTTTTCTTCCCTGGAGATTTATTTTCCCCTTTTCTTCTTTTCCGCCCCCAAGACCTTGAAGGAAGGGAGACCCAGGTGGTGACAAGAAGAAGCGAATCCCAGACAACAAGCCTGTGGGCATGACCGCCATGTGAACCGAGGCAGCACTCCCACCAGCTGGTTGCTCACATGGACAGCACAAGCCGGACCGCTTGGCCAGCCTAATGTTGCTGTGGTTGCCATCACTGACATGGCGCCCTGCGTCTGGCTGGAGCTGTGGCTGTGGGGGCAGTCAGCTCCCTGAGCTCGGCCTGGGCCTGGGCAGTCTCAGCAGTGGCCGCCCCTACATGGACAACCAGCCACCGCTGGCTGAGCGCAGTTTTCCGCTCGCCCTGCTCCCGAGTTCCAGGGCCTAGACCTGTCTGTGTTTATGTCTCGGCCGTGTGTGTGAAGTCTCCTTCCTGGGGAGGCCTGTCCTTGGGGGCCAGGACCTGTGGCCACCACCTGTGGCTACCTACTCCTCGCCTATTCCCCCGAGGAAGAGCTGGGCAGTCACACCTGAGCCCTTCAGAACATTCCATCCCTTTGAGAGGCAGCCCAGGACTGCACCCGGGCGAGAGCAGTGCTGGTGAGGGCCAGTACTACCAGGTAAGTGCCCTTGTGTGTGACTCGAGGGGAGGAAAAGTCCTGCCTAAGTACATCTGCCCTCCCCATGTTGCTCAAAATTCTACAAGGAGTGACTCAGGTAAAAAAAGTTACAACAACAGTAATGGTGTTGGTTTGAATTGTGCTTTCCAGGTTTCATTAGCTGGTTCGGTTTCTGTGTCAGCCTCAAGGAGACGGGCCGGGAATTATTGCTACTATTTCATAGTCGGGGACACTGGGAGGGTCAAGAAGGGGAAGCAGGTCCGGCTGGGGGTCAGGTGGCCGTGGTCCCAGCCTCGTTCTGCCACTGATTCCTTCGTTTCCTGTTTAGAATATGTTCTCATTTATCAAATTCTTTTCATTTAAATAGGACATCAGTTAAAGGCAGACCTTTATTACTGGTATGGAAGTGTCTCTAAGACAGGGTGCTAAGTACAAACGGTGACATGTGGATTGTGCTCCTGTTTGAGTTTTTAGAAAATGGTTCTATGTCCACATGTCTGACTGTACCTGTGCACGCCACGTGGAGACCACGCAGAGCATGCTGGCAGGGCGGGAGGAGGTGGGGCTGGAGGAGGCAGGGAGGGAGGCAGCTGACTTCTCTATATTCCTTTCCACCTTTTAATTTGCCACCACGTATAAACAAAATTTAAACATAAAACTATTTTATATTGAAGGCCTTAAGGTTTCCTCGTGGAGCCGATGGGATGATGTAAATGATATGAGACTCTTCATATGCATGGAAGGATTATTATTACCTGAGGGGGTCTCTTACAGGCTATTATCAACCGTGAACTTTGACAACATTATGCATCGGGAAAATGACGGGCTTAGGAATGGAACAGACATGAGGAACACTTGCTCTCTGTTTTCTCAGCTAAACATTGGGGGAGAGGAAGGAAATAACGGCTATTACGCGTGATGAGAAATACAAGGAAAACATGAAATGCCGGGGGCAACGTAGGGCATGCCCTCCCCTTCCCACCACGCGTGTCATCAGGGCTCCTGGGAAATGGGAAACTGTTCTGTGTTTCAAGTAAGTCCGGACAGCAAAGAAGGTCTCTAGGGCAGCACTAGAAGCATAACGAAGCCACACATGTAATTTTAGGTTTTCTCGTGGCCTTGTTAGAAAAGCACACAGAAACAGACGACATAAATTTTTTTTTTAGTCTCTGCTCACTTCTTTTCTTTTTGGTTAATCCTCACCTGAATATATGTTTTCCATTGATTTTTAGAGGGAGTGGAAGAGAGGGTGGGGGGGGAGAGAGAAAAAAAGAGAGACAGGGAGAGAATGAGAGAGGCATCAGTGGTTACCTCCCACACATGCCTCAACCAGGCCTTGGGATCGACCCTGCAACCCAGGTACATGCCCTTGACTGGAAATCAAACCCTTGACCCATTGGTGTGCAGGCCAATGCTCTAACCACTGAGGTCACCAGCCATTGCAGATGACATTAATTTTAATAACATATTTAAATTAACCCAATTTTAGCATGTAATCAATATAAAATTATTTCTGGGATATTTTATATTTCTTTTCTTTCCCCCCTCTTTTTATTTGTAAATTATAGTTAACACTCAATATTATCTTATATTAGTTTCAGGTCTACAGCATAGTGGTTAGACCAGGGGTCCTCAAACTACGGCCCGCGGGCCACATGTAAATACAAATATTGTATTTGTTCCCATTTTGTTTTTTTACTTCAAAATGAGATATGTGCAGTGTGCATAGGAATTTGTTCATAGTTTTATTTTAAACTATAGTCTGGGCCTCCAACGGTCTGAGGGAGGCCCCCTGTTTAAAAAGTTTGAGGACCCCTGGGTTAGACATCCATATAATTTACAAAGTGATCCTCCTGTATATAGTGAACACAATATTATTGACTGTATTCCCTATGCTGTACTTCGACTTTCCATTGATTTTCACACTGAGTCTTTGGGATCCAGCATGAAGTTCATTTATGCCTAGAGCACACCTCAATTCGGACCAGCCTCATGTCCGATGGTCAGTGGCTAACAGTCTGATGATGGAGGGGGCCAAGACAACACCGTGGAAGGTTCCAGATCACCCAGGGGCCTGGGGCTGGAGCTTAGAGGAAGAAGGTGATGGAGGTAAAAGCAGGCTTGCCTAGGCCAGGCTCTGGTTAGGTAACCAGAGCACAGAACACGCTTGAGTAAATAAATAGGGGCTGTGTGCTCTGTCCCGTGGGGCCCTCCTCCCATCACCAGAGGAAGGTCAAGTGCTTTCCCTCTGTGGTCAACAGGAAAGGGTAACTGGGGAGGAGGCCAGTGTGGGAGACAGGGAGAGGCGGGGCACGGTCTCTGTGCGATTTCTGGTGTCCACTCTCCCCGTCTCTCTTCCCTTCACCTGCTCCAACCCTGAGCGTGGTGCTCCTCTGCTCTGAGCCTTCCTCTCCCCCAGTACACACTGCTCCTGGGAGCCGCTTATGTGTGATCCCAGCTGCGTTCCGCGCATCTCTTCTATGTCCCCAGTCGCCGCCCGCGGACTGGGAGCCCTGTGGGAGCACAGCCGTTGTCCCCCCTGCGCAGACGGAGCCTGGCCGCAGCAGCAGACCCCGAGTAAGCAATGACTGGCGTTGTTCTTTGTGGGTATTCTTTCTAGTTGTCCTCGCAAAAGCCTTATTAGTATTTATTTTCAATTCAAGACATGGCAAGCAAGGCTCAGGGCCTCTAGGGGTGACTTGTCCGCGAGAATTAATGTAACTTTGAGAAAATGATCAGCCTCGTGGCCCAGCTCTGTCTGCGTGTCCATAAAACGAGAATATTACCTCTTCTTAGGGTTGTTGTGAAGATAGCATGAGGCTATGTGTAGAATGTCCTTGGCTTACAGTAGGTGATCGATACATTTGTGTTGATTAACCAAGAAACTGGATAATTATTACCATCATTATAACGGAGACCAGGGGCAGTTTTTAAATTCTCTCTTTTTAATACCGTCCTCCTGTGGGCTTTTATTAGCTTCGTTTTGCAGATACAGAAAATGAGGTTCAGACAAGGGATCAAGACCGCAAGGCACCCTCAGATCCTAGGCTTTCTCCGCCTTCCTGTTCCCCGGGTGGAAATGAAGCTATGGAGCCCCAGGGCTGAGAGCACAGAGCTGGTTCCACAGGGACCCACAGGCTGTCAAGTTCAGAAAGAGAACAGAAAAACCAGGAAATCACTGAAGTACCCAGGGCTGAGAGCACAGAGCTGGTTCCACAGGACCCACAGGCTGACAAGTTCAGAAAGAGAACAGAAAAGCTAGGGAATCACTGAAGTATTAACTTCACACACACACACACACACACACACACACACACACACACACCCAATAGAACAGTGTGCAACCTGGGAGCACTCACACCAAAACACAAGCCACTGAGGCTTAGAGGCGTCTTGTTACAAAGCAGCTCATCAGGGTGGCGGCGGCGGTTTACTCTTCACAGTGATTGGTTGCAATATTAGAATTTTCTTCAGCGGAAGGGAATTGGCTAGTGGTTCCCTCGTACCAATGCTGGGGGACATTGACGTGTTGCTTATGATTTTCAGAGGCATGAGCAAGAAGTGATGCAGGTCAAGTTAGCCTCACTCGTCTTGCAAAATAAACGGAATTAACTGTCGCTGTACGACTGAGCTGGCCTGTCTGCTCAGGGAAGGCTCAAGTCTGGTCTCCGTGGTGTTGGACAGGACTCAAGCTCGGAAGGCGTGGCTGGTGCATCCAGCCGAGGGGTCTGTCCCGATGGGCTGCAGGCTCTGATCCTTTGCAAAGGTGCTGGGCCGTGTCATGTTTTGACGTGTTCTCCTGTGGTATTGCATGTGCGGCACTCCTCATGTCATGGGGAGCTGTGGGGCCGGACACACGCTCTGCCTCTGTTGTTCCTCTTGTTCCTCCCGGTGCCGACACAGGGGCTGGGCTGCCTGTGGTTGTGCGTGTCGTCTTAGGGCAGGGCTGAAGCTGGGGCGGGAAGGCCGCAGGAGAGAGGACAGGGAGGTGATGGTGTTGGAACCTTTCTGGAAAGATCCTAGAGACAGATCTGCTTGTGTTTGTGCTTGTGCGTCTGCGCCTGCTGGCCAGGGGCCACGTTAAAGGGAGACCTCCAGGAAGATCCAACCGGAGTCAGCAGAACTTGGGAAGGTCGTGGGGGACCCAGGGGCAGGGGACAGGGCTGGTGCTGGGCTCTCCGCCTCCCTTCCCCCACGCCCTGAAGGAGCTTGTGCAGCTGCTTGGCCCCCTGGGTCAAGGGCAGGGCGCTGAGGAATTCAGACACATGTTCAGTGTTCACTGGACTGGCTCCCTGGGTCTTGGTCATCACTGCAGAAATGATCTCACATGGTTGGTTTTTTGTCCTTCAACTTTTATTCAGAACTTAAAAGAATGTTCTACCTTCACAGCCCCACCAGGGTCACGGAGCTCTTTTCCCCCCTTTTTTTCAGGGTCACAAGCACCTGGTGGAAAGGAGGTGCCCCAGCTGTGGGTGCCGGTTTCTCCCCAAAGTTCAACTCCCACAGCTCTCAGTCCAGCCCAGTGGTGCAGAGGGAAGTGCTCAGGGTTCCGGGGCCCCTTTCTATGCTGCCAGCCTGTCTCAGAGGGAGCAGCCGTCTTTGGGGGAGACACCCGGACTGGAAGCTGTGGATGCTGGAAGAAAGAGGAGCACACAGCCAACCGTGGGCTTGAGGGAGAGCTGACAGGACTGAGCCGGCTGAAGGGAGTGAGCTGGGATCCAGAAATGTCTCTGAGGGCCCCTCCAGGCTTTGTCCCCGGCCCCCCTCCTGGAGTGTTGTGCTTGGGTCCCTTGGAAGTCAGACAGCTTGCTTCCTGTCCTCTGCTCAGGAGGCCTTGTGTGCCTGGGCTCCGCCTGCAGCCAGCTCAACCTCAGTCTCCAGGGTCAGAGAGAAGCTGGTGAGGCCCAACGGCCTGGGATCTCTTTGAATGGGAATGTGGAGTGCGGAGGGGGGAAGAGGAGGAAAGAAAAGAGGGCAGTTTGACCTGGTGGTTTAATTCGTATCTGGGGTCTGGCTGCGCTGACATACCCACGGAGGAAGGCCCAGCCTCTACTCCCTCATTACGTGAGTTCACAATGGTCCGCAGGTAACCTGGACACGTGGCAGGTGACCCGATAGCCATCGACATCAGCCGCTGTGTTTGAAGTGAGGGGAGAGCTGGTTGTCATGAGATGGAGCACAGAAATGTACAATGAATTTTTTTGATTAGAGGAGAGAATGCAGGAGAATGTTTGGAGGCCTCTGGGAGGGCCCTCTGTGGGATCACCTGGGGTCATGGGGAGAGGACAGATGTCACTGAATATGTTGGGAACGGGGGCCGAGGCATGAAGCTCATCGAATGTGGCAGTAAGAGGGCACCTTCCCGAAACCCAAGTCCAGGTCTGCGGATAAGCCAGGCTGGGGTTCCCCTGCAAGGAGCCCTGCTTCTTGAGGTGCCCACTTTCCTTGACTCATGGCCTCTTCCTGCAGCCAGCAACTTGGGCTGAGTTCTCACACTTCCATCTTTCAGGTTCTTTGACTCGGACTCTCCTGCGTCCCTCTTCCACTTTAAAGCATCCTCGTGGTTACACTGGGCCGCCTGGATGACCCAGGTCAAGCTCCCCATCCCAAGGTCTATAACCTTACATCTGCAAAGGCCCTTGGCCACATAAAAGAACATGTTCCTAACAGGTTCAGGGGAGTAGGGTATGGACATCTTTGGAGAGCTATTATGCTACCTACCAAATGAGGTAAGTCCTCAATAAATAAAAATCCTCATGTCTGCTGGTTCAATAAAATAAAATGAAACCATTCTAGGCTAGCCTTCTCTTTTGTTATTTCTATAAGATAGTCTGTTTCCCTTTCCCAGCCACATTTCTACACAGAGATGCTCCATCCACTGAGCCAAACTGGCTAGGCTCAATCCTCATTTTCACTCTTTGTAGCATTTGATATTGTTGATCACATCCTTTAAAAATTATTTTTACACCCAAAACTACTCTAAAATAAAGTGTATTAATTAAAAAAACAGACCAATAAGACAGAAAAAATAATTTTTTTTAATACTTTTGATTCAAAAATCAAAACAAGCCCGGCCGATGTGGCTCAATGGTTGAGTGTTGACCTATGAACCAAGTGTTCACCGGTTTGATTCCTGGTCAGGGCACATGCCTGGGTTGTGGGCTCGATCTGCAGTGGGGGGCATGCAGGAGGCAGCCAATCAATGTTTCTCTCTCATCAATGCTTCTATCTCTCTCTCCCTCTTCCCCCACTCTCTCTAAAATCAATAAGAACATATTTAAAAAATCAAAACAATACCGACATTTTCCTACCTCTCCATTTCCTCTTATCCCCTACAGGTGACCAGTTTTTATTAGTTTCTTGTCTATCCTTTAATCAAATACAATATATCTATATATATAATAAGCCAGTGTCCATGACAGCAGGACAACCAAATGACCGGTCACTATGAGGTGCATTGAACACCTCTCGGTCCCTCCCCCACAGCCCACAGGCTCTGATCGCAGCAAGGTGGGCGACGGGTGGGCGGAGCAGCGAGCAGCGGCGGGCTACCGCACGTGATTTCACGTGCTGGGCCTCTAGTATGACTATAAAACCATATTACATCCTGTCTTAAACAAAAGGTGGCATGTGATCTACTGGTTTGCATTTAATGATACATTCTGGAGATCTTTTCATTTTCATGCATAGCACGCTTTCTCATTCTTATTACAGCTGCATATGTTTAATTACTTTAACTAGTTTAACTGACAGTAGAAATTTGGATTATTTCCAGTCTCTTAAAATATTCATTTATACATTGATTCAACCAATATGCTCTAGTTCTGGGGATGTAACTTTTGAGCTCATGCAACTTATAGCATAGTGGTGGGGTGTATTTGTGATAAATTACCTCAGAATGTAGTGGCTTAAAAACACATGTAGTTTCCTTAGGTCAGGAACCAGGCATGGCTCAACTGGGTCCTCTGGCTCCGGGTCTCTTACATCCTGGCCTGCAGTAATCTCAAGACTCAGCTGGTAAGGATCGGCTTGGGAGCTCACTTTCACTGTTGTTCAACTGAGGCTGTCTGTTGGTTGGATGCCACCTTCAGTTCCTTGTCACATTGGCCTTTCCTGGCTTCATCAGAGCAAGCAAACAGGCAAGGGAGAGCGTGCTGGCAATTCAGAGGTGCTAGCAAGATGAAAGGCACAGTCTTTTGTAACCTAATTGTGTAATTGATTCTCCCTCCCTTCTGCTGTATTCTATTCATTAGAAGTGAGTCACTAGGTCTAGCCCACACTCAAGAGACGATTACAAAGGAGCATTGGTTCCAGGAGGGAGATCCTGTGGCCCCTCTTCCAAGTGTGCCGACCCAGGGACACTGAGATGCAAAGCTACCCTGAGTTATATGAGACACTAGAGGCCCGGTGCATGAAAATTCATCCAAGAGTAGGCCTTCCTTCCCCAGGCTGCTGGCACTGCTTCCCTCAGGCTGTCCTCAGGCACGTGGGACCCAGGCTGGCTTCCCTCTGGCCCTGGCTTCATCAGGAAGGACGTCCAGAATGACGTCCGGAAGATGTCTGGTCTAATTAGCATATTATCCTTTTATTATTATAGATGATGGCAGTGCACAGCAGTGTGGGACCAACAAGGGGATGTGGAAGGCTCTTTGGATGAAGGGCCATCTACTCAGAGTCCTAAACAGTAAGGTGACAGTCAAGCAATGAGACGGAGAAAGTTATCTTAAGCAAGGGAGCCATCTATACAAAGGGCTGGAGGCAAGAAAGCTTGGGTTGTTCAAGGAAAAGAAGCTGTGTGTGACTAGGCCTGAAGGTCAGAGAGGGGCATGCCCTTGATGAGGCCTGAAAGGATGCAGATGTCAAAACAGCACAGACCCTTTATGCCAGAGGATGAAGTAGTTTTCCTAAGAAAATGAGAGGCCATTGGAATCTGGAGTAGAAGAGTGACATCATTGGTCTCCTGCATTTGAAGATCATTCTGGCCGCAGAGTGGAGCCTGGCTGATGCAATGATGGGTGGGGTGGCGTTTGGTGACAGAGTCCAGTGAGCTTGCAGTCCTTGGCTTACAGTTTTCCAGCCAAGAGATGAGTGGGGCCTAAACGAGGGGATGGAGAGATGGGGTGGAGGAGACCTGAGATTTCATTAAGGAGACAGAACTTACTGACATGGAGGGTGGGTGGGCTGAGAGAGTGGAAAATAACTGATTCCTACTTGGGTGTCCCAGTGAGATGGCACTCACTGGACGGGGACATACGAGAGGAGAGAGTCCATCTGGTGCCATAGGCCAAGGCCCAGTGGTCCAGATTCATCCATGTTGGACAAAGTGACATGGACACACAAAGGCATTCCCAGACTGGAAGGGGGTTCTCACCAGTTTCTTCGTGGGGAGAAAAGATCCCTCTTCATAACCTTTATCATTCACGGTGCCTACTTCTCATCAGGGAGCGTGGGTCAGATCATTCTCAATTAACCTGAGTTGAAATTCCCTTTAGAGACCAGCACAGTATCAGGTAGTATTGCTATTGGTTGGAACACAGATCCAAACATTACAGGCCAGATTGTGGTGCCCAGACAAGGCAAAACCAGGTGAGAGCACCATGCACAGAATCCTGTCCTAACCAGGCAGGCTGATGGGAAGAGCTGAGCCGGAGTCACAGTTCATGAAGCCACTGTTTCTCCAGGCCTGTCACCCTGCAAGTCTGTGCAGCAGCACCCATGCCTTGTCACTCCGCCTCCACCTCGCCTGAGCGCCACCAATGTTTGCTGAGTGGATTCATTTTTGGAAAAGGCCCGGAGCAAGAACTTCAGCAAGGGAGAGTAATTTGCCTTGAAGATTCTAGTGTGAAGCATAATCATCCAGTGAGGCCTCCTATCTGATCTGGGCTTCTGCCCTGAATTACAAATGACGTCAAAATTAAACGTATCTATGGAAATACAAATGTTTTGCTCATATTGGCAGGAACCTATAAAAAGTATAAAACCTTTACTCATATGAGATGAAGAATATAGTTGACTCTAATGTACAATATGCTCCTAATATATACGTTTGGTAATTATTTTCCTTGCAATATAGACTTGCCTGAAAAATTAAGTCTGTAGCAACCCACCCCCCCCATGTGACACCTCTCTGAGACCTTAGCATCTCTCCCAGCTTCAGGAAGTAGGGCAAAATCAGGGAATAAGGTCAGAAACCAAGGGTGTGAGGTGTTGGCTAGAAAGCAGATGTAAGAAAGGTGTGTTTTCTGTAGGAGATTTTCACCAACACCGTTACTACATCGGGCCACTCCTCTTCCTCCACTGATGGGGCTACAGCACAGATGCGGGGCCAGGCTCCATGGAGTCTGAGAGACGGCACCTTTGTCCCTGGGGAGAGCTGCATTAAAGAAGTGGGGGGCGGGGGGAGAGGAGGCCCACGGTGTGTGGTCTCACCGGGAGCCCAGGTGCACAGACAGGGTTCATTTTCGCCCAGGTGGGGCTGGGAAGAATGCAGCCAAGGCTCCCTTCCTCGCCGAGGAATGTGCCTGCTCTGGGCTGACAGGCCTCCCCAAGAATGGCAGGCAAAGAGTCAGTTACATAGGGCTTGTTAGGAATAGAAATAATTCCCCCTGTACACAGACACTCAAGCAGACGAAAACTGGGGCTTCTCATTGTCCCCCTGGCCTGGACCCAAGGCAGGAGTCTGGATTTATCTTCTTTTTGGATTAATTTGGAATAACTCTCCCTCTCGTCCTCACTCCCTCACTTCCCCCGGCACACTGCAGAATCGAGGGCCTCAACACTATTGACGTGATGGGTTGGATCGTTCTCTGCTGTGTGGGCTGTCTGTTGAACAGCATCCCACCTCCTGAGTCGCGATGACTACCGATGTCTCCAGACATTACCAAATGTCGCCTGGGGGACAAAACTGGCCCGAAGGAGAACCCGTGATTTACGGTATAGATACTTAAAGCCTTGCATGCCGCGTGTCAGGGTTTCAAAGTGGAAACCAGTGTCCTGACTTTGATTAAAGATCAACTTCAGAATGAGGACATGGCAATAGGGCAGTGGTTCTCAACCTTGGCTGCACATTAGAATCACCTGGGAATCTTTTCAAAATCCTGATTTCTGGGCCTCATCCTCTGGAAATTCTGTTTCTTTGTTATGGGGTGGGGCCACAACATTAGTAACAAAGAAACAGAATTTCCGGAGGATGATATATATATATCTCCTTTCATCTTTGAGGGCCCAAGTTATTTCCATGTCTTGGCTATTGTAAATCATGCTGCAATGAACATGGAGTTTCTATATCTTTTCAAGTTAGTGTTTTCATTTTCTCTGGATAAATACCCAGGAGTAGAATTACTACATCGTATGGTAGTTCTATTTTAAAATTTTTAAAATTTGTTTCCAGTAGTAGCTGCACCAATCAATTTACATTTCCACCCACAGTACCCTAGTGTTCCCTTTTCTCCATATCCTTGTTACTGCTTGTCTTTTTGATAATAGCCATTGTAACAGATGTGAGGTAGTATCTCACTGTGGCTTCAATTTGCATTTCCCTGATGATCAGTGACACTGAGCATTTTCCATGTACCTGTTGTCTGCTGCTCACAGTTCTTAAACAGCCTTCAGCAGGCATTTGTTGTGGGCACACAGAAAACAGTCTAGGCAGATGGTGTCCCCTAGGAACTCACAATCTGGGTGCATAAACCCCTAAGGATCCAGACTCCAGGAATCTGGAGTAGGCAATGATTTCCTCGATATGACACCAAACGCACAAGTGACAGAAGAAAAGATAGATATTTTGGACATCGTTAAAATTAAGTACTTTTGTGCTTCAAAAGATACTATAAAGAAAGTGAAAAGACAACCCAGTGAACAGGAGAACTATTTCCACACAAAAACTTGTGCATGAATGTTCATAGCAGCATTCTGCCTAAATAGCCAAAAAGTGGCAACAAACCAAATGCTCATCAGCTGATGAGCGGATACATTTACAAAATGTGAAATAGACAAATAGGATGCTATTCAGCCATTGAGAAAAGGAATGAAGTACTGCTGCCTGCTACAGCACGGACAAACTTCGGAAACATTATGCTAAGTGTAAGAAGCCAGGCACAACGGACCGCATGTTGTGTGATTCCATTTATACGTAATGTTCAGAACAGGCCGATTCATAGAGACAGAAAGCAGACCAGTGGATGCAGGGGCTGGGGGAGGAGGGCATGGGGAGTGGCGCCAATGAATACAAGGTTTCTTTCTGGGCCAACGAAAATGTTCTGGAAGGAGAGGGAGGCGATGGTTGCCCAACCATGTGAATATATTAAGAATCTCTGAATTGTATACTTCAAAAGGGCGAATTTTGTGCTATGTGAATTATACCTCGATTAAGAAAAACGTAGCTGTCAAGTGGCACCTCCATCTCCCTGCCTGCCACACCTCTCCACTCCTTCCTGAGTTTTTTCATCTGCATTACTTTAAGCCAAGTGACCCTATTCTGTATTTTGCAGTTGATAATTTTTAATATAGCAGGTTTTTTTTGGTGTGGCTCTTACATTTCCACTTGTTATTTTAGCTCATCTTTCTGGGGATGAAAAAAGGGGGGCACATACTAACACGCCTGACAAGCTCAGGGGAGGCCTGCCTGGTGGGCCTTGCAAACCCAGAGAGCAAAAGTGGGCACACAGGATGGTCTGAACATAAAAATTCCTAACGAAAAGCGAGTCACGCGGGCAGCCACATTCTAAGCTCGTAGCTTCCTTGACGAAGGTCAGTGTTTACCTTCAGTGAGCCTGCCTATTTATTTCTTTGCCTTTAAGATAACATACCTTTGACATGTCAGAGTAATCTTTTTTCAGACCCTTGAAGGCACACACCACACCGGCGTATGAGACCACAGTAGCCCTCATTGTTATGTTGTCCCCTCAATACCATCTCTAAGTGTGTAAATGTTTTTTACAGCACGTGCAAGTGAGCAGGGTGTCACCTCCCCCACCCCACCACTCTTTAAAGGAGGGCATAAGCCTTAGAAGGGAGGTACAGTTCCAGTGCCTTCCTCGGACCCAGCGCCTGTCCCTACTGGTGGCCATTAGCCCTGAAGCTCTCTGGGCGTCAAGATCGGCGGCCCTCCCCTCCGCCCCCCACTCCGCCCCAGTAGCCACAGCGTCAGCTCCTGCTTCCTTCCTAGGTTTCAGTTTCCTTCTTTTCCTTTTTGGTTGCGGGAACTTCCTTCAGTAAAATCTCAGTTAATGTATTTGACAGGAGATTTGTGATTTTCCATCACACATTTCTAGGTGTTTTTATGCAGGAGGGTGATGTTGTGACTGATAGTAAATGTACATTTTGACTTTGTCCAAGGTTCCTGGCTTACAGCTCCAGAAACCACTGGAATTTCCTGAGCGATAAGAGCAGCGGGAGCATCTTTTGTCCTTGTAGTGTGTCACTTGTTCTCATTCGGTGAAATCACTTTAGAGCCACAAAGGTAAGTGGGTGTCTTGTCATTCATAACCAGCCCCTTCCCACCACAACTGGATGTCTGATGATGAGGAGACCTTTGGAAATGCCCTAAGGATGGGAAGGGCTGGCTGTGGGAGGGTGGGAATGGGGGGTGAGATGGATGTGGGTATATGGGGTGAGGGTTGGGCGGCGGGGGGGGGGGTGTGAAAGTGAGGTGTCTGGTTGCCAGGGGAACCAACTATGACTAGAGGGTTGGCCAATAATCTAATCAATCATGTCTATGTAATGAAGCCTTCATAAAGACCCCAAAAGGAGGTACACAGGGGTGACCAGATGCTTCATCACATGCCTTCGTCACAGGCCCAGACCCCTGGAGGATAGCAGCGCTTTTGTTTGAGATCCCACTCCTTGCATCTGTTCACCTGGATGCTGACTGGTCTCCTTGAATAGCCTTTGTCACAAACTGGCAACCTAGGGAGGAAATGGGTGTCCCGAGTTCTGTGAGCTGCTCTAGCAAATTCATTGAACCCAAGGAGGGGTTGTGGGAAGCTCTGACAGAGAGCCAGTCGGTCAGAAGCAGAGATGACACCCTTTGGTTGTCTCCGAATGGTTCTCCCTTCTCCCACCGCGGCCCTGACGCTGTCTGTTCCCAGTGCCGTCCCAGAGGGACCCTGTGCGATCCGAGTGGGACCATGATCCTCTGCTCAGAACCCTCTGCAGTTCGCCACGATGTCACTCAGAGCAAACCAGGATCCTCCGCGGGGCCCTGGCTGCTCCCTACCGTCACCTGGCCTCGCTCCTCCACATTCATTCCCTTTCAGTCCATGCGTCCTGACCCTGACTCTACTGATCTCCCCCCGCCCCACGTTCAAGGTAGAGGCCCATCTTATTGAAAGACCAGCTAGATAAAATAGGAACACTGTCTGAAATGTTCCTCAGCCGAGAGGAAGAACGGAGGGCTGCATTCCGTGCCCCGGAGCTTCTTGGAATTCCCACAGGCTCCTGTTAGTATCGCTTTAGCCGATTTTAAGTGTCTTGCCTGCAGGATGAGAGAGGCCATTGCTAGACCTCGTTCTGAGTTGGGCTTGAATAAAGTAGATGTTCACAAGAGAGAAAGGGAGGCTTCTGTTCACGGTGTTTTTCTCTTTGGGGGATGGAGGAGAGGGCAGAGAGACCCGCCGTGACCTTGGCCTCCTGCTAAGCGGGAGGCTGGGCCTCTCCTGTCCCGTGCAGTGTACCTTTCTGTTCCCAGAAGGCCGAGGGGCAGCTGTGGCTCCTCAAAGGTGCTGACAACAGTGTTCGTGGCAGGGACCACAGGCGCCGGGCTGCCGATTGCAGCCTGGTCCCTGCCTGGAGCCACGCTGGTTTCAGCTGGGTTTTCCGGTGCGGGAGCTCAGACCCCGGAGCCCAGAAGTGGTTCTGAACGGTGCCAGAGTCCCATCTCCTAAACCTCGACCCCTGCTCCACAGGTTGTGGTTTCTAATCTGCTCGAAGCTTTTCTTTATTGTGCCTCGAGCCCACGCACATTTGCTTTTCAGCAGAGTCAGGTACTGAGAGTCTTGTCTCGGGGAAGATGTCATCAAGATTTGATAACAGTTGAGAAAATTACAGTTGCCTAAAAAGTGTCCAATTTTCTTATTATTTTTAAATCTTCACGTGAGGATTTTTTAAAAATTGATTTTGGAGAGAGAAATATCGATATGAAAGAGAAACATTGATTGGTTACCTTCTGTACATACACCGCCCAGGGATCAAACCCCAAACCTTTTTGGTGTACGGGACAACGCTCAAACCACCCGAGCCACCTGGCCTGGGCTAAAGTGTCCAATCTTACTGTCATGCTACAAAGGACAGAAATCAAACTGTCTGCTGGATGGCTCCTCCTGAGGGCTGTGCGGTTGAATCTGTTCCATGCCTGTCTTCCAGTTTCTGGTGTTTGGTTGGCAATCAATGGTGCTTTTTGGCTTGTAGTCACATCACCCTGATCTCTGCCTTCACATTCAGATGGCATTCTCCTGGTGTGTCCACTGATGACATTGCTGCCTGCAGTCTTTGTGCTTGCTGGTGATTTCAGTCATCTAAGGCTGCATAACAGATCACATGCAAACCTAGTGGCTTAAAGCAATCATGATCATATCTTATCTCAGTCATCTAAGGCTGCGTAACAGATCGCATGAAAACCTAGTGGCTTAAAGCAATCATGACCATCTCTTATCTCTATGGTTTCTGTGGCATGGGGAACCAGGAGCAGCTTGGCTCATGGCACTTCATCACGTTACTGTCAGATGTTGGCGGGGCTGAGTCATCTGAGGCTTCTCCCAAGGGGACTCGCTCACGTGGCTGGGGGTTCGGTGGCAGGAGGCCTCAGTTCCTTGCTGCATGAACCACTCCCTGGGTTTGCAGTGGAATGTCTTGAGCACATGAAGGTTGGATTCCCTTACAGCGAAAGAGCCAAGAGAGCAAGGCGGAAGCTGCGATGCCTTCCATGGCGTGGCCGCAGACCTACACACCATCACTTCCGGAAGTTAGGTACCAGACTCTCCAGCCTGCAGCAAAGCAGGCGGTGTGTGAGTGCTGAGTAGGCAGGATGCATGGTAAGGAGAAGAGATGGTGGACAGCCCAACAGTGGGGCAGGAGCAGCAGGTCTAGAAAAACAGGCCTAATGACCAAAAAAGCAGAGTTGGTTGGGCCAATTAGCATAGAGGAAGAGCACCCTCCCATTCATGTCATCAACCCTGAGGGCAGGCCTGCGTCACGGGCTAGGGTGAGAACGTATGTTCGATTGAATGGTCTTGACTCATCAAGAATAGGCTAACTTATGCTGAACATATTTTATTCTATATAATAAAGAGCTAATATGCTAATTAGGCTGGATGGCAGAATGACCTTCCGGAATGACCAGTGGGTGGTGGTTGGGGCCACGAGGCAGCTGGGGCTGTGAAGGCCTACTCTTGCATGAATTTCGTGCATCGAGCCTCTAGTTTTAAAATATAGGAACATGTTATGTTCATTGAGGAGGGTCTCCTGAAAGCTGGTTTGAACATAGAGGATACAGAAAGAATGAGGGCTGGGAGCCTGGGAGGATGGAGGAGCACCAGCAGGGGAAATGGTGCAGTCATGAGGGTGGGGGAGGCACTTGAATTGAGCCTCCAAGTTTTGCCAAGGGTTCTCCCTGACTATTTAACCTGCCACCTGCCATACCTTGCTGCCTTCTCTGTGCCTCCTGGATAATTCTGAGCTGTGGGACCTTGGGCCATGATGTCCTCCACTGATGGGTACTTCATTAGTCATACTTTGGGCTTCCTTGGTTCAGCTATGGGACCCAAGTTCTGCTCCCTCCTTCCTACAGCACCGCCCAATCAAGTTCCATGTCCCAGGAAATCCCCAGGGCCCAGCCAGCCCCATTGTTTGAGAAGTGAGTGACTTATGGGACTAGTAATCTTGTGAGAACTAAATGAGGTGATGCATGCAAAGTTTCTAGCACAGTGTTTGCCATGTAGAAGGTACCCACTAAAAATGAATTATTATTATTTCCAGGGGGCTGAAGACTAGCATTTGAGACTGTACTGAGCAGACAGAGCTAATGTGATTGTGCCCGTGTTAGAGGCAAAGAAATTGGGTAACTAGGAGAGAATGTGATAATAAGATGAATGCATTCTGAAATCAGACTTAGAGAAGCTGGGTGGCATAATTTGATGCCTATGACTAGAAACCGAAGTTTATGTTCTCATGCTTATGTTGCTCCAGAGATTAACACCATAGACTTGAATGAACCAGCCTTATCCCCCTAATCTTGAGTCAGTATGATAGCATCTAACTCCTTGGGTGAAATGGGAACTGGAATGTCTGGGAATCCAAGAGCTTGATGATCTAAGAGGAGCTTTGTAGAATATGTGTCCCCTCTCGTCTCATCCACAACTAGCCTAGACTTGATCTGAGATCCAAGAATGAAGGCGATCTTCCTTTATGTAGCCAGCAGAGGCCTGGACGTATATGGGATACTATATAGGACTTGGGGTGGGCAAGACTTTGTATGGGACGAGAGCAGTGCTATGGAATGAAACTGATAAATCAGAGGCTTAGGGGCTTAGGAACTCAGTTGACATTTTAGGAAAACCACCACAACAAAACTCTGGTAGCCCTCCATGAAAGCAGGAGCTAACTGTGAATTAGCCAGGGTTCTCCAGAGAAACAGGACCAGTAGGATGTTTTATAGCTCTACCTCTGTCTGTCCATCTATCTTTTATAGCTCTACCTCTGTCTGTCCATCTATCTTTTATAGCTCTACCTCTGTCTGTCCATCCATCTATCTATCTATCTATCTATCCATCCAACCATCCACCTATTCACTCATCCACCTATATATTGAGAGAGAGAGATTTATTTTTAAGGAATTAGCTCATGTAATTGTGGAGGCTGTTTGATTTCAAAATCTGCAGAGCGGGTCAGCAAACTATAGATCCAGGGAAGAGTTGCAGTCCAAGTCCAAAGGCGGTCTTCTGGCAGAATTTCCTCTTGCTTGGGGAAGGTCAGTCCTTGTTCTATTAGGGCCTTCAACTGATTGCGTGAGGCCCACCCACGTTATGGAAGGCAACCTACTTTACTTACAGTTCATCAATTTAAATGTTAAACTAATTAAGAACACCTTCACAGAACTATCTAGACTAATGCTGGACCAACGATCTGAGCATTGGGACCCAGCCCAGGTAGGCACATAAATTAATGATCACAAACTTAAAGATGCAAGGCTGAGAGTATTGGTCCGTGGAAGGACTCTATTGGTCTCTGATGGACGTTCAGGGGACCTGATGTGTAGACCTTCACTGGGAGGAAGGTAGGAGCACATTTCCTGGGCCAGATTTGGGCGTCCTGCCTCTTGCACGTCCAAGTTTGTGTTCTTCCCTTTTGCCGCAGGATGCTGAAAGAAACCTGAAATTGCTCAGTAAGTTGCCCATAAAGTTTCCATCTATTTCCAGAACTTGAAAGGTATAGTCCCAGTGAGATAACTTGGCCACTTGGCATCAAGGTATTTGGAACAGATTTTCTCTGCCAATGCAACTCTTGGCAACCATTATACAATAATTTTATGCTTATGTCTGGCCCAACTGTGAACAATGTGGTCAGTGTTATGAACCCATGAATAGAAAAACCCTGGCACTATGACTGCCCACTGCCCAGCTCCCAAGCCTGGGAAAAGGAGCCCTTCTTTGGGGCAGACATAGGGGAACATTCTTAATAATTATACTCTCAGGGCCAGGATGGAAACATTGTCAGTAGATGGGCAACATCATATGAACTCCTCAGGAGGTTCTCATGACCTCATCACCCCTGAAACCGAGCTTGAAATGACCCCCCAGTGTCACCTGAGAGCCCGAGGAGCCAGGCAGGCAGTTCTATGGTGGGCAGGTTCCTAGATAATGATGAAGTCCCACAAGAAGGGTGAAAGCTGCAGGTGAGACACACTGGTCATGAACATCCGATCGCTTTAAGAGCCAGTCATGTAGCTGGGAGAATAGCAGCAAGCTCATAGGTTCAGCAAATAGTCATTTCAGTGAATACAGAGGCTCAGCTTCGAGATAGGTCCTTCAGTCTGAAGTTCGCCAAGCAATGAGGGGAACAACCCCTTCCCCACCAACCCCTCCACCAAACACACCAAACAGGCTTGCTCTGGCCACTGGGAATCCCTCCTTCCAGGCCTGTGTGAGGGGCAGGCCCTCAGCATTGATGGGCAATTCCATTAGATCAAGCATTTATGGGGCAAGAGTGACAGGGCGACCTGAGGACCAGGGATCATTGTAACAACATGCTGCGTGGAATCAGAGGGCGTGCTGCACACCCCTCATGCTCACTTCCCACTGCTTTCCTCTACAAACTGGCATTTAGAGTCCTGTATTAATATACTCCCAGGACTGTTTTTTCATGTGAAGAGCCAGGGAAACAATTCTGCTTCCTACACATATTTTACCAGGACAAAGAACCCCTGCATGCTTGGTAAATATTAGCACATTTTGCAATTAGTCAACTGTTTCCTTGATTACAAATGCCGATCAAAGTGACTAATAAAATCTGTAAAAGGAAAGAAAGGGACCGTCATGAATAAAAGCAGACGTGGTATTTGGCCTGAGAAGGAACAGGCCTTTGGGTTGGTGTGCTGACTACAAGAAAAGGATATATTTATCATAAAATAAAATTGCTCGTTTGTTCCTTTGGAAATAGTGTGGATTAAAGAATTTATCCAAGTCCATCTGGATTTGTTCTGTTCTGTGTGAATTTGATCCTCTGATTCTGTTCAGTTTAATGAATTGAACTGTTGGGTGCTTGCTATTTGGAGAGGACAAAAAGAAAGAAAAGAGAGTATGTTCTCTTTCTTTAAGGAGCTGATAGGATTTTAAGAGGCACACAAGTGCCAGTTTAGATAATGCACTCACGTGGGATTATAGAAGGAGAGAGAGAGAGAGAGAGAGAGAGAGAGAGAGAGAGAGAAATTTGGAACTAGGGGATACTTCACTGAAGATGTCTTGAGCTGGTCATTGGAAACAGGCAGGACTTGGATGGAGGAGAGGCATGTGCAAGACACTCTGGGCTTAGCAGAGTGCAGGCCACAGTGTGGAGAGGGAGACGAACCAGGCCTGGGAGGGCAGCCACGAGGAGGAGGTCTCATCCAGACTTTCTGGAGAGGCAGCGAGACTGTGTTTAAAGTGGCATTCACTCACAAATCCATATTGATGTAAACAAATGGTTGAATAACTGAATAAATACTAGTACGGGAGAAGAGCCAGGTCTTTCTTATAGAAGAAGTCTAAACGACATATAGTGGTGAAACTTTCACCTCCAGGAGGGAGACCTTAGCTACACCTGCCCCTACGCCATGTGTGGGCCAAACCAGTGACTTGCTTCCAGAGGACAGAAAGGGGGAAATAGTAGGTTCACACAGTGGGGGAATCTGGCAGAGACTCAGCTTTGAGAGAGGTCCTTCAGTCTGAAGTTTGCCAGGCAAACACCCCCTCAACCAAGTGGTCAAGGTTGACGTCACTGGCGATATGGATGTTATATATCCCTTATATTAGTCAGTGTTTTACAGAGTAACAGAACCAATAGGATAGCTATCTGTATCTATCTATCTATCTGGAGAGAAAGAGCAAGAGAGGTTGATTGATTATGGAACTGGCTCACACAATTATGGAGGCTGAGAAGTCCCAGGATCTGCTGTCTGCAAGCTGGAGGCCCAGTGGAGCAATTCAGCCCAAGTCTGAAGGCCTGAGAATTGGGAAGTAGATGGTTTAAGTCCCAGTCTGAGTCCAAAAGCGCTAGAACAGTGGTTCTCAACCTGTGGGTCGCGAACAATGAAAATACATGCTGCATATCAGATATTTACATTACGATTCATAACAGTAGCAAAATTACAGTTATGAAGTAGCAACAAAAATAATTTTATGGTTGGGGATCACCACAACATGAGGAACTGTATTAAAGGGCTGCCACATCAGGAAGGTTGAGAACCACTGCTCTAGAACCAGGAGCAGAAGGTAGATGTCCTATAATTTTATGGTTGGGGATCACCACAACATGAGGAACTGTATTAAAGGGCTGCCGCATCAGGAAGGTTGAGAGCCACTGCTCTAGAACCAGGAGCAGGAGAAGGTAGATGTCCCAGCTCAAGCAAAAAGCAAATTCACCCTTCCTCCCTTTTTGCTCTATTTGGGTCTCACTGGATTGGATGATGCCCACCCACATTAGTAAGGGCCATCTGCTTTAATGAGTCCACTGATTCAAATGCTAATCTCTTCTAGAAACACCTTTACAAACACACCCAGAAATAATGTCTTACCATCTATTTGGGCATCTCTTAGCCCTGGCAAGTAGACGCATAAAATGTCCTATCATACCAGATAGGACATGATAGAAGGGTACGTTTCTTCTGTGGTATTCTTTTCAAAATGGGTAACCCCAGTCTAATCATGAAAAAACACCAGACACTCCCAAACGGAGGGACATTTCTACAAAATACATGACCAGCGCTCCTCAAAAGTGTCAAGGTCGTGAAAAACAAGAAAAACCGAAGACATGGTCACAGCCCAGAGGAGACTAATGGGACAGGATGGCTAAATGCAATGTGAAGTCCTGCGTTGTGTCTTGGGACACAGAAAAAAGAAATTTTAATAGAAAAAGTGGTGGATTCCAAAGAAATCTGGAGTCATGGTAATACACCAAAGTTGGTGTCTTAGTTTTGACAAATGTATCAGTGGAAGATGATAACAGTAGGGAAAACTAGAACGGGGCAAGGAATGTGCAGGAACTCTCTGTACTAGCTTGGCAACTCTTGTATAAGTCTGATGCAATTTCAAAATAAAAATGTTAGTAAGATAGACAAGAAACCGAAGCCTTTGTACTACTTTACGAATATACTAAAAACCACTAAATTGTATACTCTAAATGGATGGCTTTGATGGTGTGTGAATATTATCTCAATAAAGTGGTAAAAAAAAAGTTTCTTAAGAGAGACGACATTTACCATAGAGCTAAGGTTTGGGTAAATATGATTTGCAAATGCAGACCAGCAATAAGCTACATATATGTGAGACGGAGTATTTATCCAGTCTGTAATAAACATGGTTCGAGGATTGCTACTTCAAGGGTAGAACCAGGCCTGCACATGGATTTCAGGCTTGCAGCAGGATATCTGCCCCTCCCTCTGCAGCAGCATGATGACACTGTAGGGGTGAGGGAGGACCTGTCCCACGCAAGGGACCCTGACATCCTGGGTCACACATCAGGTAAGGTAGGACTTCAGAGAGCAAAGGTCTTGGTGGAGAGGAGGGTGACACTGACGTTGGCCTGGAGTGGCCTCCAAAGCACCAACGCCTCTCTTGGCAAACAGAGCCTTCAGGAGTCTCCGCGAAGTGTACACCCAGGGGGAGGAAGACCGGCTCCAGGACAAAGACTTTTTTTTACCAGAAGGAGGGACATGGCCACATGTGTCATCCATTCCATCCCACACAAAACCAACCAAGATCCACCAAGAACCACTTTTTGAGAGCTCAGCCTTACGCATGAGAAAACACATTCTCCCACCACCACCTCTAACAACTTGCCTTCAAAGTCAGCATCAAAGACCTAAACGCCTTTCCCTCTATCGGGTATTATGACCTGGTTAGAGAGAAAGAGAGCGAGCTCCGGGGGTGGATGCCCAAGTGCAGCTCCTGGCTCCCCGTGTGCCCTTGAGGAAGTCATGGTCACTTGCTTTGTCCTAGAGAGACACACGTTTTCTGGACAGCCTGTTTAAATCATTTTATTGGACTGGGTTACATAGGTGATAACCTCCTGCTCTCTCCACACCACACACACACTATGCAGCAAATATACGGTATGTTCATGAGGAGGAGGAGATCAGTTACATAGTGATGGGGGGTGAATTGTGTTCTGCCAAATTCATATGCTGAAGTCCTAACCTCCAGTACCTCAAAATGTGGCCTTCTTTGGGAATAAGAGCATTATAAATATAATCAGTTAAAATGAGGTCTTGCTGGCATAGCGTGGGTCCCTAATGCAATATGACTGGTGTCCTTACAGAAAAGGGAAGTTTGGGCACAGCGCACACATGGGGAGAATGCCATGTGAAGATGAAGGCAGAGACCTGCAAGCCCGGGAAAGCCGGAGCTGGCCAGCAACCCCCCCAAACTAGGGCAGAGGCAGGGAGTGGATCCTCCTCAGCCCTCACGGAACAGCTCTGCCCACACCTGATCCAGCGTGTAGCCTGCAGAGCCAGGAGACAATAGATTTCTGTTATGTAAGCACCAGTCTGGGTGCTTCGAATGGCAGCCCTAGTGAACTCCTTTAGGCTATTTGTGTCTCTGGCAAAACCTGGGATGAGGTAGCTCAGTTTTGAAAGAAACGGACATTTGGGTCAGTAAAGGTGTTTTATTATGAGTTAGTGAAGAGTTGGCAACATGAGCTGTGACTCCTTTTGCTTTTCTTTCCTAGAGGAAGTGGGGCCCCCATCTGTGGGGCAACCACGCAAGCACGGTCTGTGGAAACCTGTTCTGAGTCTCCCTTCCCCACGAAGTCTCCCGAGATGAACCCCTATGGCTGTCAACCAGCTCTTTTCTCTGCATCTCTTGGGTTTTCATTCACATATACTGTTTGTGTCAAAACCGTCCAGAAAAACAGCAAGCAACCAGATAGTGTCAGTCCGGTAGGGCTGCTATTACAGAATACCATGGACTAGGTGGCTCAAAACTGTAGACATTTATTTCTCAGGGTTTTGGAGGCAGGGAGTTTGAGATCAGGGTGCCAGCATGGTTGAGTTCTGGTGAGAACTCATTTCTGGGTGGCGGATGGCCGACTTCTTGCTGTGGCCTCACATGGTAGAAGGGTTGAGAAAGCTCTCTGGGGCCCCTTTTAAGGGCACTCATCCCATTCATGAGGGCTCCACTCTCACAGCCTGAACACCTCATAACACCATCCCATTGGGTGCTAGGATTTCAACATATGAATTTGGCAGGGTTGGGGGGGGGCACACAAACATTCAGTCCATACAATAAATCAATCCCTGGGTACTGGAAGGGGGTGCCATTGAACCAGACTGGCCCAGGCTGAGATGGGTTGCTCAGCAGACAGAAGCAGAAAGGCATGGGGAGAGGTTGGCCAGATCTACCAATAGCCCATCTTTGCTTACACAGCCATGGAATGAGGAGAGACCCAGGGGCCCAGAGAAGGAGGGTGGGGGTGGGGGGCAGAAGCGGGACCCAGAGGATGAGAGTAGCTGTGGTCGTTAGCAGGAGCAGCAGGAGGCCAGTGCGCAGGCGGCAAGCAGTAAACAGCGCTAAGGTGAAGTGAGAGAGTGCTTGGTGATAACGAGACAGAAAATGTCACATCTCTACGGATCTGAGGGAAGGGGGATGAAGCATCGCCCATGCTGCCTGTGCCGCCAGCACGGCCAAGGGGGAATCTGAGCGGCGAAGGATGGAGAAAAGACAGACAAGAGAATGAAAGCCGGGTCTCAGCGGGACGCTGCTTCTCTGATGGAGAGACAGCAACGGCGCCCGCAAGCCAAGTCTCTATTTATAGCCAGATTCCACGAGGTAAAGGAAGGGCGTGGTCAAGATGTTTACACTGTTCGAATCTACTCAACTACATGCGCCTGAACGCTATCAAGCCCACATCACTCAGACACGTGGGACCACGTGTTCGGACCATAGGTTCAAGCTTACAGCTATAGCTGTTGGCTGTAATTGTGCTGGGAGGGCTCTGCCCTCCAAGCTGGGACTTGCATGTGGCCATGAGAGGACTGTGCCCGCTCATTAGTCCCAGGCTTGAACCTGTCCAAACACTGCAGCCGCTCTCCACACTGCCCCTCACTTGGGGAAGAGGAGAGATAGGTTTGATGCATAGCTCTGTGAAACATCAGACTTACCCAGGGTGGTTTACAGAGATGACCTTTGGGTTGTGCCCCAACCCACTGACCCCCAGAATCTCTGCTGAGTAAGTGGGTTTGGGGTCAGAACGTTCCTGCTATACGGGACAGTGTCCACATGTGCACCGGCGGCTGTAACTTAAGGTCACTGTGATGGCGGATACTTGCAACCGTGGTCATGTATTATCAGGAAAAGGTGGTTTTCTGTATGTGGCACTTTACAGTTTGCAAAGAGCTTCTGCATACATCCTTCTCATCATAGCCCCCCCTCCCCCGCCCCCGTAAGGTACACACTGTCATATCACTGTTTTGCAGAGAAAGTCATGCACTTTGATAAGATCATAGAGCAAACAGGTACTGCGTTTCCTGAAGCAGAACCTGTATCTTTTCATTAAAACCCTATCTGCAGAGAAGTATCACTACACTTTAGGAAAGTTTGCATTACAATCTGTTAAGTTAAAATCACATTTCTTAAATGTCTTATTCATTCATTCACCCCCCAGATGTCGCTGAGGGCCCACTCTGAGTCAGGCACTAGCCCAGCTGCTGGGTCACCCCTTAGCTGCATGGCAGGCCCAGTTATCCTGAATGCCAATCCCCTTACTGTTCTCAACAGCTATGGCCACTGCAAATGTATTAATAAGTCTCACTGGAGGGCAGATGGAAGTCATTTCTCTCTCTCATCAAGCAGTAGCCATTAAGAGAATGGAGGCATGTCTTCTAGTTCTGGGATGTTCTTTGCAGCACTGAACACAGCTGACCGACCTGCAGATCTGCAGGGATGAGTTAACTCTCTGAGGCTTTCTTCAAGGGAAATGCACTCAAGAATTTCCTCAACTCTGTAATTCGTTTAGTTTGGAAAAGGCCTATTTTGGCCGCTTCTCAGAACTCTTAGGGAGTCCCGCAGGGTGTTGGGTGGTTTTCCCTACGATGGCATTTGTGTTCAAGTCAGAGGTGACATTACCAGAGGGGAAGGGACATGCCTAAGGTGACAGCAAGTCAGTGGGTGAACTCATGGTTTCTCTTTGCGGGCTCCAGGGTGTGTTCCTTTGCTGGGCAGGTAGCAGGGTGCTGGGTTATAGGTCACCAGCTTACCAGAAGGTAAGGGGCCAGAGGGAAATTCAGGGGGTGTCCACTGCAGCTTAATTATCTCATTGCCAGGGAGACTAGCCCAGGGAGAGGAAGGACTTTCCCAGGCCTCACTGGTGGTTTCGAGGCAGATCTTCCCAAGGTCAGGGCCCCTGTAGTTCCCCTAGACTGGGTTCCGCTGTCTCTACATCCCTTCTTGTTTGCTTAAACTGTGACTTGGTGAAAACACGCTCGTCAGGTCCCTTTGGATGGGAGGAGAGAGACGAGCCAGCCTGGGCCTACACTACCAGGTCAGCCTCTCGCTGAGCCGCCCTGGAGCCCTCCTCCGACCTCAGGTGACTGACAGTGTTGATCTCTGAGGAGCCCAAGAACAATAAGCACTCGAGATTCAAAATCACACACAAGGCCGTGCCATGTGCTGGCCTGTGCCTGGATTGGTCTTGTCAACTGTCCACATCTGAGCTGGGGCAACCTCCATGACCCAGCTGGGCCAGTCTGGGGGCTGGTGACCGGCTTGACATTTCCCAGTTGCATGTGCCTCTCTGGCGTGCAGTCGTCCCCCAGAGCAGGCAGGCTCCGGGGCCGATCGTCTGAGGCTGACGGAGGATGCCTGCCAGAGTCCACAACAGCTGGGCCGTGTCGGCCAAGGCCAGC
This sequence comes from Myotis davidii, assembly GCF_000327345.1. Lineage (NCBI taxonomy): Eukaryota > Metazoa > Chordata > Mammalia > Chiroptera > Vespertilionidae > Myotis > Myotis davidii. The sequence continues at coordinate 1,301,371 of NW_006290631.1, read as the reverse complement.
CACGTGACCTCTCCGGCCACAGTGTTCTTCCCTGAACACTGGGGCTTAGGATACTTATCGTACGGCTCTTGGGAGGCCCAAGTGAGGGACTGATGGAGAGACGCTTGGAAAAGATCAGTGTCAGCTTGCTGCCCTCTGTTCCTTTCGCTGCTCTGCCTACCCCGAGATAACCGCTGTGGGCAGAGACGAGGCCCGCTGGCCCCCACCAAGAGCCAAAAGTCTGTTGTCATTCCTGAAAACTTAGCAACGTGGAGGAGGACTGTCCCATTGGAGTCGGGATTCCTGGGCACTGACCAGGGCCTGCGAGTCTCCAGGGCAGGACACGGGGCAGCTGCATCTCAGGACAGGCAGGGGCGTTCCTGGTGGGAGGCTGTGACCACAGAGAAGACTGTGGGTGGGTGGGAGTGATCTCAGGGGAAAACATACCCCCACCACGGGTCTCCTGTCTGGCTCAAGATGCTCTGAACTTGTTCACTGAGAAATGTGGATCCCGACTCCCTTTGAAGTTTAAGGCAGCGATCCCAGATGTGAGTCACATACATTCCCAAGTTAGTGAGTTTGTCAGCTCCCTTCTGGACCAGAGCTTGATCGTGGGGGAGGAGAGAGGGGAGGAAGGGGAGCAGGGAAGGGAGAGAGGGGAGAGACGGGTAGGAAATTCAGACCAAGATGAGGCCTAAATAAAGCTTGGGGATTGCCTGTGACTCGAGAATGGCCAAGATCTTCTTTCTCCTTTGGACCTAACAATTTTCAGTTGATTGAATTTTTCTTGAAAATTTGGTACATATAAACTAACAATTTAATTTCCACATATATATGTAATATTTTTATTGATTTTTAGAGAGAGAAAGGGAGAAAGAGAGAGAGAAAAACATTGATATAAAAGAGAAACATCGATTCATTTGTCTCTTCTGGACCCACTCCACCTCTCCACCTACTCAGGAGGCTGAAGGGATAGAGGCTCAGCCATCCACCTTGGAAGACCTGTCCTGGATGCGGTGTGTGTGCCAGGACCCCACCCTGCCCCGGGACCTGGGCCTGGGCCATACTTCCCTGAGCTGAGCTGCCCCTCCTGCGAACCGCCCCCCCCCGGCCCCCCACCCCGCCGCCTCTGGTTGGGGGAGCAGAGCTGCGGTCCTCCTTGCCCCTGGGACAGGGAGGTTCCCTGAGCTGAGAAAGTCCAGGAACACAGCCCAGACCTGTGCCTCCAGGACCCTTAATCACCTCAAGGGAGGCCCAGGCGAGAGACCACAGCCCTGTGGCTCTTGATCCAGCCAGGAGGTGCCAGCCCAGAGGGGATGGAGAGACGCATACTGAGCCCAAGCCACCGGCACACGCACTAAGCACCCAGAACCCCCCCACCCCAAAGCCGGACAGAAGGCCATCCAACCTGCTCCAGGGGCCCACACCCCTGGGGGAGCCCCGAGGCTGCCCTGCAGAGCAGCCCCACTGCTTCTTTCTCTCCTGAGGGAGTCACAGACGTTCCTGGGACAAATCCCTCCCTGAGTGCAATCAATAACGCGCTAAATGGCTGACTTGGCGTTTGCATCCACTTACCACCTCTCTGTTCTCTTCTTGATCATGTGGCCCACGATTAAACCATCGATCCCTTAAAAAAGAGAGAGAGAGAGAGAACCATGGATTGGTTGCCTCCTGATCCATTGTGCCCTGACTGGGGACCAAACACACAACTTAGGTCTGTGCCCTGATTGGGAATTGAACCACAATTGTTTGTATAGGACAACAGGCAAGGATGACAGACATTTACAAAAAGTCAGTCTCTGTGAGACATGAATGCACTGCTTCTGCGGCAGTCACCACGGAAGCTGGCCCTTTTCCGGCTAACGCTCTGGGAGACCAGAAAAGCGACATCTAACTGAAATATGATGCAGGTTCCTTTTCCCAGAAGCCCAACTGTACAATACTTAGTGGACAAGTAGCTATCGCTGATGTGTCCTTTGGTTTGAGCATGAATCAGAGAATTTCACAGAAGGAGAAAAATTCAGATCAGCAGATTCTTCCTCTCGGATGTAACTGTTTCTCGAGGGACCCTGACTAACACCGGGACTCTCCTCACTTTGGCGAGTGTCTGGTTCACTCAGATGCTCAACAAGGACCTGTAGAATAGATGACTGCATGAATAGCCACCCTAGCCCGTGGTAGGCAAACCGCGGCTCTTTGGCCCCTTGAGTGTGGCTCTTCCACAAAATACCAGGGGCGAGCGCGCACGTACAGTGCGATTGAACCTTTGTGGCCCATGCGCGGAAGTCAGTATTTTGTGGAAGAGCCGCACTCAAGGGGCCAAAAAGCCCCATGCGGCTCGCAAGCCGCGGTTTGCCGACCACGGCCCTAGCCCATGTCTTCTATCTTCACTGCTTTCTCTTTCCTCACCTGTTGTCCTTCTAACTCCTTTTCTTCCTTCCCCACTCACGCCCTGGGGCCTCTCAGACACAGGAGCATTTTATGATCCTGCTGGGCTGGAAAGATACTGACCCTCCAAAGTCCATGACCTGGTATCGGACAACCTAAGTTTCTCCTTTCCTTTACCTTGTAAGTGTGTTGTAATTTCCCCAGCAGAAGTGAAAGTGATTAGGAACACTCAAATGGTTGTGCAAGCACCAGAAGGAGAGGGAGAGGCGGCGAGAGACAGGGAAGAGGGAAGTTTTGAAAGGGTGAGAGCGAGCTCTCACATAAGTTCTGACCCACCCAGTGGAAGGAAACGAAAAGTTACATTCAGGGGCAATGCTGTCACTGATTTTAATTCTCTGTCATCAAGCAGGGTGCCAGGAAAAGATTTTCATACATTAAATTTTAACAACGGGGACTTTCTCGTTGGCCTGAGGAAGAGCTGTACAAGGTTGCACAATTTGTAAGTTTGAAGATGAATAAAAGATTAACATACCTTTTGTTTCCCTTAAGACATAATACCTAAGTTAGCACAGTGCCCTGCTTCCCATCGTAGGCGCGCGTTTCAATTAGAAACAAGCTAAGTTTTAACACATTTCGTACCGCTCAGGAGTTTTCTCGTGTTTTGCGTGCCATCTGTTAAGGACCGCTCACGAGTGTTCTCGTTTTTCACGCCCATGGAGAAGGGAGCGAACCTAGATACTTATGTAAATTTTGTTTGGTCCCTCTTCATAGAGGAAAATGTTTTACGCAGTACCATATGTTAAAAAAGTACTAGGAACTTTAATTGTTTTTGTAAATAAAAATGTTATTATTATTGAAAAACAACACCTAAAGTGCATTATGATGATTGAAATAACATGCAGTTTGCCCCAAAACGTGTGGTCCCTGGCGTATGTCTTAGAGATGTCTATGCGGTACGCAATGTGTTAAGCACACGTGTAACAGCTGAGCAAGTGGGAGATGCATTATGTGGCCGCACTGATATTAATAACGGCCGGCCATTCCCCTCCAGGCCTCCAGCCTTCCTTCCTCCCCTCTGCTCATGCAAACCACCACACCTTTCAAGGCCCAGCTGACCTGCCACTCCTCCAGGAAGCCTTCTCTGGATCTTGCGATTGGAATGGATCATGCTACCTCCTGGGTCTCACATCAAATTGTTTATAAACCTCTGTTGCCCTTGTTTGGTCTTGTTTCATCAGAGGCAGCTCCTGGAGAGCTGGGCTATCACAGGTCCTAACTCCCAGGTGTGCTCAACAATGTGGAAAGGTGATCAGGCCTTTCCCGTGGAAACCCTTCTGTGGTCTCTCATTTCTCGCGAGATCAAGTCTGAACCTGCGAGGGTCCAGGTGATCCAGCCTCCTTCTCCCACCTCATCTGCAAATGCTTTGAGAGCAGGAACCAGAGGAGGCCAGGACCTGCACAACTCATCTCCAACAGCTGGACGAGCCGAGATGCGCTAGCTTAGCTCTCCTCCTCAGCACTTTGTGCCTGTGAGTCTGCAGGCCGGGTGGCCTGGAAAGGCCTTCCCTGGTCCTTGCAGGAGTGGGGAGCCTCTCCCCTCCCCTTCCTGGAGGTGAAGGCCACGGGCATCGTCGGGTCGGACTCACTGGAAAGCCACTAAACATAAGTCCCTGGATTTGCAGCTGTGGAAAGCCCCCTGTTGTGGTGGCCCAATAGGAGTTGTAGGGAACAGGGACTTGCGAAGGTAGAGGAGAAATGAGAGAGAGGGAAAGTATATCAATTAGCATATTAGATAGGGAAGTGACAGATGCCCTGAATAAGTCACAGCTACTTTGCTTCTAGAGGGGTTGGAAAATGACCCCTCGCTAGGGCTGGTCATGGCTGGAAGGCAGCCCCTGCCCTAGCAAAAGGCAGTTTGCACCTGCTTGTTTCCTGTCTGGCTTCAGGCTTGCTTGACCTCTGGGGAAGTTTCTGGAAATGCCCCTAAAGAGCTGTTGATTAATGAAAAGGGTAAGGCCGTCTGGCAGACTTCACTTCATTGAGCTCCCGATTTGCAGAGTGAGCTCAGCAGTGTTTTCTCCTGCCCACCCATCCCCATCTCCAATCAGCCCAGGTAGGTAGGGCCCTGGTCCAGGGAAGAGCTATAGGTAGAACGGAGCCAAATTCAAAGTCAGCATCACAACCCCTGGGCTGAGACTTGTTGCCTCTGAGAGAAAAAACTCACGCCATTTCAGCAACACGACTCGCTCTTGTATAACAGATTCTTACACGTTTTGCTCAAATGTCCAGCTGGCTCTCTCTCACCTGCACCCTTTCCTGTCTGTCTTCAAGCCTTATTCAGCCTGTTAGGGCAGCGCAGCGTTTATTAGTGTAAAAATAAAATAAGTCCCCTGTCAGTTCCCAGAAAGAGCATGTCACCATACTGGGAGGTTTCCAGCTGAGGAAGTGACCGCAGAGCGCAGCTTCCTCAAAATCTAGATACAGTTGTCATTCCATTAAGGAAGCTGGGAAAGCCCGCCTTGGAGGGCCTTTGCCCACAGTTCCTTCTGTGGGGACCGTCATCCCTTCTACCTGGGAAATCTTCTCAAGACCAGGTCATGCCCTAACCGGTTTGGCTCAGTGGATAGAGCGTCTGCCTGCAGACTGAAAGGTCCCAGGTTCGATTGCGGTCAAGAGCATGCACCTCAGTTGCAGGCTCAATCCCCTGCCCCATTTGGGGCTCGTAGGGGAGGCACCCAATCAATGTGTCTCTCTCACATCTGTGTTTCTCTCTCTGTCTCTCCTCCTCCCTTCCACTGTCTCTAAAAATCAATGGAGAAAAAAATATCCCCCGGTGAGGATTGACAAGTGAACAAACAAACAAACCAAGGCCGGGTTAGGCGTCATCTCCTCTGTGAAGCCTTTTTGGGCTGCCCTAGGCAGGTCGCAACTTCCCCTCTGGGCTCGCTCAGCACCCGAGGCACTTAGTGCATCCAGGTGGGGGTCGGTGTAGACACTTCCTCTCTCCCGTTAGCTTAGGGTCTTGCAAAGTGCCTGGCACATAACAGACCTTCAGGAACCTGTGACATGTTTTCTCCTCCAACTGTGGTTTCTGATTAGGCAAGAACCAGGCTGGACCAGGTGCCACCATTTTTAATCTTGGTTTCTTCTGAGCACAGGGGCCTGGAAAAAAGCCTGGCAGCTCCACAGATGAGGCCCATGGCACTCCTGGCCTGGTCCCGATGAGGATGCTGCTGTTAGTGTTTGCTTTCCGTAGCCAGAGTGGAAACTGGCTTTTACACTGAGAAAAGCCACAGGCCTCAAATCCTAGGCACTGTCCCGGCCAACCTCCTCTGGGCCAGGGCCAGTCCTTGCCCTTCCTGGGGGTTCCCTGACTCTGGGAAAACATGCACCCCCTGGTGCCAGGGCCAGAGATGGGCTGGGGACGACCAGGGGGCTGACAGTAGCTGAAGTGCATACCCCTTCTCTGTTCAGGTTATAGGGGTGGGAGTGGGAGGAACAGCCATTTGGAATGCCTGCTGGTGCCTGCCCCCATATCTCCCCAGTACTGTGCCTTTATTTATTTATTTATTTTTTTAAAAAGGAAGGAGTATTTTATTTATTTTTTATTTTTTTAAAATATATTTTATTGATTTTTTACAGAGAGGAAGGGAGAGGGATAGAGAGTTAGAAACATCGATGAGGGGGATGTGCTTGCAACTAAGGTGCATGCCCTTGACCGGAATCGAACCTGGGACCCTTCAGTCCGAAGGCCGACGCTCTATCCACTGAGCCAAACTGGTTAGGGCACAGTTACTGTGCCTTTAAATACTGAGATGCAATAGCCTTGGGCCTTGTTCAGTTGTCTTCTAATGAATTTCCTTGAGTTTAAAGCACTAAATTTCTCTCTCTCATTCACTTCCTCTCTCTGCATTTGGATGAGAGATTCAGGAAAAACTTTGACCAAAATCCAGTGGTAGCTTCAAGTAGTTTGGGATTTAACCACTGTTATTCTTCAAATCGTTTGTCTAACTTCTTTGTATATATTTCCTGTATTTATCATTTAAAAATTTTACCAAAACTGCCGGAAGCCGGTCCATCCTTGCTGCTTGACACAGTCGCTGCAGGAAAGAAACATCTGCACAGCATATGTTTCAAGGGACCTGGCGTATATGGCATACTGTTCGTAATATGTTTGCTCCCCTTAGCTCTGTGTGTTTTAACCAAGGTCACCTCTCCGAGAAAGGTTGTTTCCCCAGGTAGGGATTTTTCCCGAAGTCAGGGAGGGGATGAAACTCCTTAACTAAGTGCCAGGCGG
>NW_006290631.1:1277781-1294608 GCF_000327345.1 Myotis davidii | reverse complement strand
TTCTCTGGAGATCCAGACCAGAACTTGGCTGGAGATCCTGGCTAGAGATCCTGGCTAGGCTGCTGATCAACTGAACGCTGTCTCCGTGTCATTCCTTCTTCACCGACTCCGTCCACACCTTTGGGGAACCCCTGGACCTGCTGGGGTTGGACCCCAGCACAAAACAATGTAACCATATGACAGAAGGTTGGAGAACAGAGAAAAGTGGGTGGGGGGGGGCAGGGAATTGCTCACTCACAATCCCACTATTGAAACACAACTATTTGGGTGTATTCTCTCCTGGTAAAGTCAGAGTGAGCATAAAATATTGTGGGCCCATTGTGGGGTTTTCTCCTCCTTTAACATTGTGCCATAGCAGTGATACTTTGGAACTCTATAGTCATCATCAATCATTTTAGCATCTTTAGAATATTAAAGAATGGAATTTCATGAAAACTGTCCCCTACTTGCATTGCTTTAAATTTTTACTTCTAGCAGAGCTGTTATTTTTTTTTATTCTCACCCAAGCCTATTTTTCCATCTGTTTTTAGAGAGAGTGGAAGAGAGAGTGAAAGACAGAGAAAAACATTGACGTGAGAGAAACACATCAATTGGTTGCCTCCTGCATGTGCCCTGACCAGAGCCCTGACTGGAAGGAGCCTGCAACCAAGATACGTGCCTTTGACCAGAATCGAACCCAGGACCCTTCGGTCCACAGGCTGACGCTCTATCCACTGAGCCAAACCAGCTAGGGTGCAAAACTATTCTTTAAAAAAAACAAAATAAAAACACCCACACAAACGTATTAGCTTTCTCTGCCCATGCCTAGCTGTGAATGTCTCATTTAACTGCCTTCATCCAGGATTTTGCTATCTTCCTTGGCACAGAAGTTGTTTCTAAGTAAACTTAACTTACGGGACTTCAAACCTAACCTCCAGGCATCACTCCCTTGTATCTTGGTGGTAGAACAATGGAGGCAGTGAAGCCTGGAAAAGTGCTGGACAGTCAGCGTGTGGGTCCTGCTATGGTTCCTGACCAGCGGCCAAGAAAGGAAGTTTAGCTCATCTGCAAGGGGCCAGACGGGCAAGTGATGGCTGTGCTAAGGTCCTTGCAGAAGAAATGGAAGAATAAATGAAGGGTTCTAGAGAGGCCTTGACTAACAATGACAGGAACTCACAAAGGGCTATATACACAAAACCATATGGGGTATAAGTTTTGGAAAGCTAGGGATTTTCAAAGGTAACTTTTATTTAATTTTCTACTTTCACTCTGATTTTAGGACAAGATGTGACTCTGTGACTGTTGGGAATACCCTAAGCTATGCTGGCTGTTCTTCCAGCACGTGTCAGGGTTCCCAGTAACCTCCAGGGACAGGAAGTAGAGGCGGTTTGTTCCCTTCCCCCAATTTCTCCCGTGGTGGCATGTTACAACAAACGCAGGCCTGGGACTGAATTCTGCTAAGAGCAAGCTTGCATATAAGTAATAGTGTGACTTGCTCTTATGAAGCCAGGATGTCCCCGTGCGTAGGCATGTATCTAACACCTTATTTGAGATGCTCACTAAGAGGTGAGTGAAATAATATGCTCATGGTAGGATCATGTGTGGATGAAAGAGGCCACATGCAAACCTGACAAACTCAGGAAAGGCCTGCATAGCCATCTTGCAAACTCAGAGACCTAAAATAACCACAAAGGATGGTCTGAAATTAAAAGCAGTGATGGTGGGCAGTTACGTCCTAGGCCAGTATCTTCAATGACATGGTCAACCTTTACCTTAACTGAGCCGATCTGTCTTTTTGCATCTATAATAACATACCCTTTGAAATGTCGACCTCCTTTGCTTTCTCCCGCCTCTCTAGTCTATCACCCATGGATTTCATGGAACCCACCCGGGTCCCTTTCCTTTGATCGCAATGTATAAATGCAGGTGTAACCCGCCACTCTCCGGAGCATTATCTCAATTCCTTGAGGTTCTGCTTCCTGGCATATGTCGTCAGTTTGGCTCAAGTAAACTCACAAAAATTCTTTACAGGTTTCAATGTTGTTGTTTTTACGTTAACGGTGGCATGTTACAACAAACGCAGGTCTTGGACTGAATTCTGCAAAGATCAAGCCTGCATATAAGTAATCATGTGACTTGCTCTTGTAAAGCCAGGATGCCCCCACACACAGGCATGTGTCTAACACCTTATATGAGAGGCTCACTAAGAGGTGAGTGAAATAATACGCTCAAGGTAGGATCAGCCAATGTGGGGTGAGTCGGGCGGCAGAGCCCTCCATGAAGCGGGGGAACCCGGGACCAGTGGGCTCAGGACTGAGGCTGTAATGCAGAGGGGTTAGGCCTGCTCTTGCTAAGGAGGTCGGTACTGTCAAATCTTTCTAGTTAAGCACATTGGACCACATCCATTTCCCCAATAAAAAATAAAAAGTATTTCCAGCATCTCATCTGGTCATTATGAAACCGTTTAGATTGCCAACGATTATTCGCATCTTGCTTTTCCCACCTCCAGAATGAAGAGTGCTGACTACACCGCTTCGAAGGCTACTCGCCACTCCTAGGATGTGGATTGAGGTTGGCGGAACTGGCCACAACCAAAATGCCCATCGCGTACAATAAAGTAAATGTTTCTGCCATAAAACTCAGTACAGTTGTGTAAACAGACACTCTGCTGATGGACTGAAAGAATCAGGAAGCCCCCCGGGAACTGGTGAGGCAAGTCCTCCAGGACATAGGATTCAGCGGAAAGAGCGGGGTGCAGACATGCCAGTGGACAGTACGCTACCTTTTGTTTGCATGAAGTGGAGGGGAATGAGCGTTTACATTATATTTGATTATAATCTCAAAAAGAATCCCTGGAAGAATGCACAAGAAAGTCCTTGTTGGGTCGGAGGGAAGCCCAGGAGCCCATGCACGCACAAGGCAGAGGGTGGCGCAGATACTGGACCCTCCCTGGAATTCCTAAAGGTCAGCATGCCAGACAGATGGCGACAGAGACTCCTTCCTGGAACCCCTGACGGACCTGCCTGCGGCGGGAACTCCCACAGCTCCTCATGCCTCACGCCACTTCCCCCCTCCCACGCCCGCCCTCACTGAACAGCTGTATAAAAAAATGCCTCTACTCCCTCTCGGGGAGATTTCACTGGCCCCGCTCTTTGGGGCCCGTGTAGCTCGCCTGGGAGCGCAGATTAAAGCACCACCTTCGATTTGCCTGGCTCTTTAACTCTGATTTTGTTTCCTGCGCCGCAAGCCCTTACACTCCTAAGTGACTGCATGCAACCATCCATTGGCCTCAGTTCTGGGGGGTGGAATGAGCACTAATTGGGGAGCACCCTGTGCCCAACAGGATGGTCTTGTGAATTTTGTTTGTATGGGGTTTGGGGACTTTCCAAAGCAAATTTCACTTGGTCTCCACAATACCTGTAAATATTTCCTTGTTTGACACAGGGAGACACTAGGGCGCCAAGACCACGTGACTGGGTGAAAGTGGTTTGCCTGGAGTAACTCCCATCAATCATTTTCTTTGACTGTTAGGAATTATGTATTCCTGCCTTTAGTTATTCAAGGCAAGAGCTACTCTTGATTTGCTCTTGACCTTTATTTTTTTGTTTTTATCTATATCTTTATTTTTTTGCTTTTCCTGACGGTTTCAAAGGAAGTCTACAAAATGAAAGAGGAAAGAAATAAAAGCCAAGATGTCTCAATCCCTGCAAACCTGGGAGCCACGAATGTGACTCTAACCTTTCTCAGCCATTGCTGAGAGGGAACGCAGGTAAGTCTGCCCTGCCTCGTGGCCACACCAGGCACCTCAAGGCCCGCAGGTTGGGCGGAACTATGAGAGCCGACAGTGCCTACAACTCTGTTTACGTTGACTGTATGGGAAATAATACAAGGATCAATAAACAATAATGTAGGAATAAACTCTAGGTACTCACAACTACAAAACCACTCTTTGCTCCACCCTGATTAAATAGGGTGGGGGGAAAAGGCCCGGGAGCTGAGACTCTTATCTTCACATGGTAATTTGCATGAGAGAAATTCTGGATCCTTCCCAGCAGTGAGGCGTTGGTTGGGCCCTTGATCCTTTGGCCCGTGGATCATTGTGCCGTATCAGTATTTCTGCCTCTGATTCACCCAGCTTCACACTCAGGCCAGAGCAGTTGTCACACTGTCAAGGGCGGGGCCCACAGGGACTACCCCCCTGCCTGCTCACGTTCATCCGAATGGCTCCTTTTTGTATCACCTGATCCTCATTTGATTCTCGAGTTAGCAGAGCAGCAGGTAAGACAGGTGCCAGGGGTTACTGTCATTGGAGGACATCGAGCCCTAGAGCAGGAAATGGAGCCAGGCCTAGAACCCGAGTCAGGAAGCCCCAGCAGGTCTTCCTGCCCCGGCAAGTGTCTGGGCGAAGGGACTTGGGCTCTGGGGCTGCCCACCGGTCCTGGCCAGCAGAGCCCGGGCCTCCTCTCTGGTGCTGGCCATCAGGCCGGCGCCCGGGCCTCCGACCCCACACACAGAGGGGCCCATGCTTGGCTTAATGCTCTGCTGTCACTGTCTTCAAACCCTTAATAATTTTTACCTTTAGAAAGTTATTATGGTAACATATGCATAACAAAACGTACCATTTTAACCATCATTGAGTGTGCAATCCTGGAACGTTAAGTACATTCACAATGTTGTACAATCATCACCCGTATCCATTTCCAGAGCTTTTTCATGATCCCAAACAGAAACTGTCCCCAGTAACTCCCCATCCTCCCCTACCCTGAGCCCCGGCAATCTCCACCTCTCCTGCTGTCTCTGTGAACTTAATGTGTAGGAACCTCATACAGGCAGAATCGTTCCGCATTGTCCTTTTGCGTCTGGCTCATTTCACCCGTGTTGCAGCATGTGTCAGCACTCCCCTCCTCCTGAGGACGGACGGGGTCACCTCCCATCGCGTGGCGGCGCCGCATTTACTGTGTCTACTTGTCCGTCAGTATTTAGGCTGCTTTCGCCTGTTGACTGTTGCGAAAAATGCTGCTATGAACACTGGGGTACCATTGCTATTTGTTGTTACTTATTTAAAAAATTGAGGAACATTAAGAATGAGTGGAATTTGGTGGATAAACGCTTCTACCAAAACCCCAGGCTAATGAGAGGAGAACAGCACAAGGGATCTCGGGTGATAAACGAGTAGGAACCTTTGCTCAAGGTCAAGGCTGTTTCCTGGCTGATTTCTTCCTTGTTCGTGCGCGTCACCCTGTTTGTCCCTGACCCACTGCCCCCTCGCTGGTTTGGTGAGGGAAAGAAACACACAGTGAGCATACCCACTGACTCTAAGGGTACCCCAACTTCAGAAAGGCTCACGTGGGTCATTAGCAAAGCTGCGTGGTAGGTACAATCTATTCTCTTTAAAATTTTTATTTTTATTTTTTAATTCTCTTTCTTAAATATGTGAAACTTTAATAAGACAATAAAAAATAATTTGAAAATTTTGGAAGTGTATCTTGAAGTGGAGGAAAGAAGGCTCCTTCTGCTTCCTGCCTCACCCACCTCTCCGGCTCAGCTTCCGTCCGGGGCTGGAAGTTTGAGGCTTCGTTCACATCCTAGGTCCATCCTGTCAGTGGTGCTCCCAGCAGGCCTCCTAGGGCCTGGAGTAATATATTTCCCAACTCTCCACCCCGGGCCCCATGCGCTGTACGTAATGAATTCTAGGAAAATCAACGTCCTGGGAGGAGAAGCACGCAGAAGAGGAGGGAGTAGCCCCCAGACTGGTCCCTGAGAAGCACTTCTGTCCCCTGCCACCCCTGGAGGGCCAGCCAGCGCTGGGGCTGCCAGGGAGAGGGGGCTGGGCTGGACATCCATGCTCTCATCAGTCCCAGCCCCCACTCCCTGATACTCAGAATTTTAACAAAAGGAGGAACGTTAGACCAGATAGTGATGCTCTGCCAGCCTCTCCTGTGGACTGGGAACATCTGCTTGAGAAACCACACACTGCGCTGACTCACTGGGGTGGCCTCGGCCTCGCATTGGCTGGGAGGATCGCCTGATGCTGAGGAAAACTGGTCTTTCTCCTATTGCAAGGGAGCAGGCCGGGCGGCCAGCACTCCCTTGGCTCGGGGATGCTGGAGCACATTGCTAACACGTGGCCTCACGTCTCCTCCGCCCCTGGCAGCGTGCATGGCTTCCCGAAACCGTCTGCAGAGTTTGGAAGAGGTCAGGGAAATGAGAGACAGCAGGAGGAAGGCCAACAAAATCTTTGCGTGAGCGTCTGCCCCTTAAAGAACTGGCCGCGAGCCGGCACCTGGTTCACATGAGCTCACGAGTCAATCCCGGGATGTCAGACCTGATGTGATTGAAACTGTGTGATGGCTTCTTAATCCTGCAGTAAACATCTCACTTTCCAGGGCAGCAGCTCATTCCTGGTTTGGATCTTAAGACACGGGCTTGGCAGGCGGGTCCCAACGCCGTTTAACAAGGGCGGGGTTGTGTGAAAACCGTGGAGTCAACCCTTGTGGCCTCAGCGTCTGAAATGCTAGGAGGTGGGATCCGCTGGCTCTCCCAGGGCAGCTGTCTAGAAAGGGGCCAGACACAGGCTCACACCTTCGGGGCCAGCTCGGGGCCAATTCTTCTCTCCTCCATCTCGGCTGGCCACCTCCCTCTGGTTACCACAGACGCACCTTTTCTGTTTTCTGGGGCCAGGGAGTCAGGCCCCGTGTAGACCCCGAGGGCACTGTGTTCTGAGTTCTGTGGGCCAGGATGGAGGGGATGCTGAGAGTTGAGAGAACAATGTCTTGAAAAAGAGGAAGGCCTGGCCTCTTAAGCCAATGGGCTTCTGGTGGGTAAGATCCTCCTTGAAGCTTTGTTCTCAGCATTAAATTCTGGGAAAGGTGAGGCTCGCTGGTGCCCCCTAAGGCTAAAGGCTGGAGTGTGGCCCTTGAGGGAAAGGCAGTGGTGGTGGTGGGGGTCTTGAGTTTCCCTCTTTCAGCCTCAATGACCTTGACCTCTAACTGCTCCCCTAGCCAGCTCAGGAGACCTGACCTCAGTCCTGGCTGTTACTGTCCTCTGTGGGGGCGGGGCTGAGCTGTGTATCCTTGGGCAGGGCACTGTCTCTTCTTGGCCCTGAGTTCTGTGAGTTCTTTGGTGTGTGAAATGCCTGACTGACTCCTAAGATCCTGTTCAGCTGAGAAATGCAGTGAGCTGAAACAAAGACGACAATGCTACTCCCTCTGCCACCTCTACAATAACTGCCCCATTCCATTAAAAATAAAAAGATCGAAATGTTCAGTCCCGAGAATCTTTGTCAGCCTGTGCAAGGCGGGAGCCCCAGGCAGGAAAGAACAGAGTCTTGAGTTTCCCTCTTTCAGCCTCAATGACCTTGACCTCTAACTGCTCCCCTAGCCAGCTCAGGAGACCTGACCTCAGTCCTGGCTGTTACTGTCCTCTGTCCGCACATCTGTCTGAGCCCATGTCCTCACCTGGTAGCTGTTGGGGGTGGGGAGGTGGTGGTAGAGGGGAGCGTTCCTATTCTGGCTCTTTCCAAGGGTGTTGTAAGAATCAAATATGAAAGGGCTTTAAAATGGATAAAGTTCCACTCATATCGAAAGGATCATTATTGACTTAATTCCTTGAAAGAAATTGACAATGAGAACTTTCTCACTCACTGAGTGTTTTGGGGGGGTAATTCCAACACCACCCAGTGGGAATTTACACCTGGCCTGGCTAGCTGGTAAACCTTGTCCCAGAAATGTTTTCACTGTTCTGTAAATAATCCAAATATGGCCTTAGTGCAGTGGTTCTCAACCTGTGGGTCGCAGCCATCAGAAAATACATCCTGCATATCAGATTTTTACATTACGATTCATAACAGTAGCAAAATTACAGTTATGAAGTAGCAACGAAAATAATGTTATGGTTGGGGGTCAGCACAACATGAGGAGCTGTATTAAAGGGTCGTGGCATTAGGAAGGTTGAGAACCACTGCCTTAGTGTATTGGCCTATAAGTTCCCATGATTTATATTTACTCACAGCAGGCCAGGTCTGTTAGCCCAAAGCCTGCCAGTGCCAAACTCAAATGGTTACACATCCAATAGCTTTAAATATAATCCACGTAAATATCTGTGGCTGTGTAGAGCCTACCTACTGTGCAAGCCCCATGAAGCTGCAGCCAACATTTGCTAACCGTCGCTAAGGCAGACCCTGTGGCTGTGAAAGACCCCACATCGCTGCTGCCTTTGGAGCTGTCTGACCCCGTGACCCCCTACCTTGCTGCTAAGTGATGTTACCTGAGTATGTATGATGTTGCCTCCGCCCCTGGAGTCCTCTGCCCTATTCCCTTCTAGGTGATGGCTGTGCTGCTGCCCCTGGGATGGCCTTCCCCTCTCACTCAGCAGCGTCTAAGTGCCACCCAACAACAGTGGTTGTGAGTTACTGCCTCCCATGGTACTGTCTCTTCCTGGATCCACCCTGACATCCTCAGACGTACCACACTCACTCTGCCTGCTCCTAAGTCAGAAAACCTCAGATACGTTCTCAGTGGCTCAGCTCAGGGGTTTGTACAACTGTCAGCAAACCTCCTTAGTCTGGAAGGTCTCCACTGAACTCTGCTCCCAGTGCACAGGGCCTTTGGGACTGGCAGCTCCCGGGACACTGGAGCCCGAGCCCCACCCCTGGTGCTTCAGGTTTGTAACGGCACCTGTGGGCAGCCCCACGCACCTGGAGGTGGGCATGGCTCCAGGGTCTACCAGAGCTGTGGCTGGGATAGGGACCAGGGCAGACAGATCTCCAGGGTGCTGTCGCCATAAAGTTGGAACTTGACAAGTAATTTATTCAAAAGAGATCACTGAAGAGTGAGGAATGGAGCTGGACGGGCCCATGGAGGGGCCCATGGAGATCCAGTGCAGCTTCAGCTTACAGGGCAGGAAATGGAAGTCTGTGAAGCTGTGTGAAGTGACTTGCCTAGTTTACATATGAATTACTGGCAGAGTTGGGGCGGGGGCAGGGGGGGGGGTTAATCCATTCCTTCTCGACCACAGGGCCTATTTAAGCGTGCACAGGGCCAATTTGTACCAGAGAGCTATTGAGCTATTCGCATGATTTGCCATGAGAACAGCACCGGCATTATCTCTCTTACAGATAGAATCAGAACATCTCATTTCTGCAGCCACAGTGACGGGTTCAGGGTGAGAACTGTGTCAGCAGAGCTGGTGACAATCAATACCACGTTTGCTGGAATCGTCAGGAGAGAGGCATGTGTTCCTTCCAACCAAACATGAACCTGGACTGGGTGGGCCTGGACCTGCCAGGGATCGCTTGGCTCACATAGAGACAGAGCATGAAGACAGGCCAGCAAACCAAGCCAGGAGATGGAGGTTGAAAACTAGCAATAATGTTTGAGCTCCTGGATCAAGCCTCACCTGAAGTTCTACGGGGTGGGCTTTTCAGTCATGAAAGACCCAGATTCTTTTGTACATAAATTTGAGCCAGATTTCCTAACATTTGCAGCAAAGGCTGGGGTGCCAACTCAGCCATCTCCCTACCGCTTCCTACCATCATTCTTTGGCTGTCGTCGTTTGGGTCACCATGCCCATGCTGACGCACTTCCTGCCAGTGCCTTCCTGTGATGCTCTCAACGTCCAGCTTAGTTTGACAAACATTTACTGGACTTTTACTGTCTTCCAGGCCTTATGTTATGTTTTGGGAGAGAAACAAAGTTTATTAGGACACAGTTCTGCTTTCAAGGAATTTATAGACTCAGAACTTGTTAAATTAAATAAGCCACAACACACAGGGATACGCACACTTATGCAAGTCCACCCAAGGCCTGGAAACAGTATCTGGGAAGAAGACATTCAGTGTGGGCGGTGAGGGGAACTCCCACGACCAGATGACACTAGAACAGGATTCGAAAGCTAGAATGAGAGCGAGGTTGGAGGAAAGATCCTCTTGGTTGACAATCCCCCAACCTTCGCTGGCCTGGCTTTAAGTGATTGTGGGTGTCAGCACCCTCCCCCATAGACTAGTTCTTCCCAATGCTTGATGCCTTCTGTAGGGAAGTTTGGATCAAGTTTCAAGGGGACTGAGCAAAAGGCCATTTTGGCCATATGGGCCACACTGAGGTTTTCAGGTTGGAGAAGAGAAGAATATTTTTAAATGTATATTTTGGGGGGTTTGCTATTTATGTCCATATGCTTGAGAATTCATATATGGGAAATTCATATTGGGTGGCAGGGTGTCTTCTCTCTGGACTGTAAGCTCCCTGCAACAGGATCTGTGTCATTTCATCTTTCTGTCCTCGGGGCCGGGCACAGTACCCACTTTGTAGCAGGCATTCAAGAAATGTATGTGGAATGTGTCAGTGAGTGAGTAGATGCAGGAATGAACGAACCCTTCCCATGGATGGGGACTGGTGATGACAGAACCAGCACTGGTTCCTGTCACTCTAACTATGGGCTTCAGAAGAAGCCTTGCCTTTCTCATCTGAAATACAAGTTCAGTGGGTGCCTGTGTTCAGGCTTGAAAGGTTGATTCTAAGAGCACTGAACTTTCTCACAGTGACACCTTTCCCCAGGAGCAATCTGCTCCTCCTTGAAATGCTTTTACTCCGGCGATTCCCGTTGGAATCTGCATAGGTGGAGGACCAGGCGCTCCCCTCCTCCAGCCCCCATCTTAATGCAAAAGAACTTTTTACAGACCTTCCCAGGGCCCCATGCTGGCTAGGGCAGAGCTGGACACCCCTTCGGTTCTCTTTCTACAAGACCACATTGCCCCATCACACCGACGATGCCCGGAGGGCAGCAGACATTGCGAATATGCAAAGTGTACTCCACAGAAATTGGTGCAGTTGCCAACCAAAACGCGGGGCCACAGCTGGAGAGGGTAAAGGGAAGTTGGTCTCATTGGAGCTCTAAAACCAGGAAAGAGGTTGGTGATATTTCTTGACACCCATCTTGGGTTGGAAGAAGTGAGAGAAATTGGGAAATGGAAATGAAGGAAAGGAGGAGTCCAAAGAAAGGTTATTATTAGAAACTGGCCAGTTGGACTTGGGGCCAGTTTCCTGCTCGGTAGCTTTGTGTCATTCCTAGCAACAGGGTATTGCTCTCGGCTGTGGCATAAGAGGATGAGTTGCTGGCTTTGGGATCATTGTGTTTCAAAGTAAAGAGCGTAGAGGCGATGCTTCTTAGGAGGGGTCTCCTAATTTCACCTGTCCCTGTTGAAGAGCTAGTAGAAAGGGAGGTGACTGCCTGGTAACGGGCAGCTGATGCATGATGCCTTTCAGCATCCAGGAAGGAAGCCTGCTCTTCACCCCATGGTTGAGACCAGAAGCCATTCTCAAAAAATGGGGAGAACCAGAGAAGACTGTGTGGAGAGCGGCCACAGTGTTTGGACAGGTTCAAGCCTCGGACTAATGAGAGGGCACAGTCCTCTCATTGCCACATGCAAGTCCCAGCTTGGAGGGTAAAGCCCTCCCAGCACAATTATAGCCAAAGGTTATGGTTGTAAGCTTGAACCTATGGTCCGAACACGTGGTCCCATGTGGCTGAGTGATGTGGGCTTGATAAGGTTCAGGTGCATGTAATTGAGTAGGATCGAAACCCACGAGAATGTTGTAAACATCTTGACCATGCCCTTACTTTGCCTCATGGAATCTGGCTATAAAATAAAGACACAGCTTGTAGTCCCTGGCACTGTTGTTAGCTCTCCATCAGAGAGGACAGCATCCACCCAGACCCAGCTTTCTTCTCTTGTCTGTCTTTTCTCCATCCTTCACCGCCCCCACTCAGGCTCACCGAACCTGGCTGAGCTGGCGCGGCACATAAGATGCCCAACGTGGGGCTGAGTGTGCCATGGCTGTGCCGGCTCACCACAAGACTGTAGTGTCAGAAGTCTATGCCAAAAATGAGAACCTCGGGGTTCTGTTACCCGAGGACATTTTGGCTACAGCAGTATTTTTGAAGGTGTGTTTCTGTGGTTAGATGTTAGAAGTCCAAGTGGAAACATTAGGCACATTTATTTAAGGCTACAAGGGGCAGACAGTGTTAACCGGATACCCCCAAACATTTTCCAGCCCCCTCCTACCTTGCCATTCTTCATTGTCAACGCTAGAATTGTTCAACATTCCCTTCTGCAGTCTTTCTTGCAGGCCGGGGTGAGCACAGGACCCTCTTCTAACCCATGAGATGTTAACAGAAGCCTAAGAAGGTAGAAGTTGGGGGGCTCTGAGAAAGTGTATGCCTTCATAATAAGCAAAACAGAGGGCCACCTGGCGATTTCCCCTTCCTATCTGCTGTAAATACAAATGTGCTGGCTGGAACTGCGGCAGCCATCATGTGGTTGTGAAGGAAGACCAAGAAAATTGCAGTAATGTATTCTGTGGTATGACTAATCCAAGGCCACAACCACCTCTCTCTGGGTTTCTTATCTTAAAAAGCAAAAAACAAACAAACAAACAAACAAAAGCACCCTGATTGGGTAGCTCAGTTGGTTAGAGTGTTGTTGTGATATGCCAAGGTTGTAGATTCGATCCCCGGTCAGGGCACATACAAGAATCAACCAATGAGTGCATAAATAAGTGGGACAACAAATTGATTTTTCTCTCTCACTCTCTCAAATCAATCAATAAAATTTTTTTTACAAGGTAGCCTATAGCTGAGTTTTTTGCTTTTTGCAGCTGAATCTCTATATATAAAAGCCTAAGCAACCATTACAACCGAATGACCATTACAACTGAATGACCAGAATGACCAGTCGACCAGTTGCTGTGATGCACACTGACCACCAGGGGATAGACACTCAATGCAGGAGTGATATCCTGGTGGTCAGTGCACTGCCACAGCCAACCTCCCATGTCCCATTCCCCTGTCTGGCTGGCCAACCTCCCGGGTTCCCTCCCCGCAGCTGGCCAGCCCCCGATAGGCCTCAATCACTGGCCAGGCCGAGGGACTCCACTCGTGCACGAATTCCTGCACCGGGCCTCTAGTATAATATAAGTGTGGTAATTGTTACACAGCATTAGAAAATGAACACACTTGGGAAAGTGTCAGCTCCCAGGACAAGGCTCCAACTGGTCAGGAGTTCTAGTATATGGGGTCTGGGGCTAATGGGGTTAAGGCTTTCCCATGTGGCACACCTGCTTTTCTTCTAGGACACAATATTCAGTAAAGATGTCCTCTTACACGAAATAGCTCCAAACACATGCTGTTCTGGCATGAGTTCCATTACCTCTGTTGGTCCCTGAGTCTTTAGAAATACCAGATGGCTTCATGCAGAGAGTTCATTCCATCCATGTTCCATCTACTTGGAGAGAAGTTGGTTGTCCCCCTTGGGGGCTACAGACACTGTCCTTAGAGACTATTGTGCCCTTCAAAGTGGAGAAGCTGGTTTCCTGGTATCATCCTTCCTTGTCTTCGGTTGACATTCAAAATATATGTCTTCTTATGAAACTTCCAGAAGAATAGATGGGCGAGAGGAGCAAATTAGACTTTGTTGGCCCCTTTATCCCAGTGGTATCCCAAACTTTTTTTTTTAATAAAAAGAGAGCTATTTATAATTTTTGTCTTTTGCTCCACACCAAACAAGCAATTCTCTGACACTAGCTGGGTGTCTTACAATGTAACCTGATTCTGACACTGTCTACCTGGAGATAGCATTAGATCCCACAGATTAAGGGCTCATTTCTACAAGGCACCCACCCACCATACTTCAGAGGCCAGGCACAAGTCCAGGTTTCTCCCTGTGTTTCTGATCGACTGGTTATAAATTGGAGAGAGAGAGAGAGAGAGAGAGAGAGAGAGAGAGAGAGAGAGAGAAACATCAATGATGAGAGAGAATCGTTGATCGGCTGCCCCCTATTCACCCCCTACTAGGGATCAATCCTGCAACCCAGGCATGTGCCCTTGACCTGAATCAAACCTGAGACCCTTCAATTCGAAGGCGGATGCTCTATCCACTGAGCCAAACCAGCTAGGGCAGGGAGCCAATGATTTATATGTTGCCTGTGTTCAGTGACACCGTTTGCAGATCTTTATTTCTTCACATTGAGACATCTATAATAATAAAAGCATAATATGCTAATTAGATTAGACATCCTTCCGGATGACCTTCCTGACAAAACCGGGGCTTCGAGGGAAGCCTGGGTCTTGGGTGCCAGAGGGAAGCTGGTGCCAGCAGCTGGGGTAAGAAAGAAAGGCCTTCTCTTGCACGAATTTCGTGCATCGGGCCTCTAATATTCAACATATATTCCCAAGTGATCTCAAACTATAAACTGCGTACTATAGGATGCATACAGTGTATAGTTATCCTGCACAATGTAGGAACCGAGAGAAAGTCTAGGAAGATGGTCATGGTAGCTCTTTCTGCATCTTGTTTTCACTTATCAAGTCGGAGAGACCAGCCTGTCCTCAGTTCTCCTTCCCCCTTCCCTGCCTGGCTGAACTGGATTCTCTGGGCACAGCCACAGTGGGAAAGGAGCAGAGGGGGGTTAGTTAGGCCACTTAAAGGAAAATGTAAAGGAGATTTTGATCCATTGAGAGGAGAAAAGAAGTCATTCATTTTAATACTGAAGAACAACCACCTTAGAAACTAGAAGCTTCCTGGGCTAGGTTGCCCTATGAAGACCAAAAATCATCATTTATGTGGATTTTCAATATATATATATTTTTAAAATATATTTCTTTATTAATTTCTGAGAGGAAGGGAGAAGGAGCGAGAGATAGAAACATCAATGATGAGAGAGAACCATTGATTGGTTGCCTCCTGCACACCCCCTACTGAGGATCGAGCCCACAACCCAGGCATGTGCCCTTGGCCACAATCGAACCTGAGACCCTTCAGTCTGCAGGCTGACTCTCTATCCACTGAGCCAAGCCAGCTAGGGCTATATATACATTTTAATCTTTCTTGCATTTATTCATACCTCCCTCCTACTCCCTTACATTGTGAAACATTTTTTTTTTAGAATGAATGTTTCATATATGCAACTCAGCCAAACCGCAGCAAGCTCTCTACCAGATGGTGTGCCCCGGCCAGCCACCCTGAACAGCTGGGGATCCAGACTGAAAGGAGGTTTGTTGTGGGCGGAGAGACTTTCTCCAGCTTTTCATCCTGTTTTCTTGGAAACAGTTGAGCTCATGTAAACACTCTGGATGGAAATTTTTTTGAAAAACAAAAATGAGAAGTTACTTTAGAAGATCAGGTTTAGGTTCTATTCTCCCTGAGCCCAATATTCACTATGAGGAGAAGATTTTTAAAAAATGAAAAAAATGTGAGTCTTGGGTTTTCTCGAAAGAGTGATAACTGATATTCTACAGCCCTTTCTTCGGCTCAGGGGCTGGAAACCCCACAGGGATGGGCCCAGGCAGCTGGTGGTGAAACTGGTGGATGGGGACTCTGGTTACTGGGGTGTGCACCCCCTTCTGTGGCCTTGACACAGATTTGGGAGTGCCACCTAAAACCCTGGCTTTTAAAAGATGGGAGATGTTCAAGAAAGTTGGTTCTCAAATGTCTCCCATCTTGAACAATTCGGTTCTTGACCATGTTGTTCATGGAAAAATGTTTGGGTTGTTGCATAAAACTTCAGTTCTCTTGACCCAACGACCCTTTTAGTCATGCGTCTCTCGGGTGACAACTACTGTTTGTATGGCGTAAGTCAGTTCACCACTACACTTCGAGTTGTTAACATCTTCGGGAATTGCGCTGTGAATATTTTTGTGGCTTTTTTTTTGCTTCTGTTGTTGTTTATTACTCTTAAATATGTACAATAAGTCACCATGGGTCTTAAGAAGCCTAGTGATAGCAGCAAAGTGAAAAGAACAGTTGTGAGAACAACGACAGAGCCTAAGAAAGAGATAATTGCCAAGTATGATAGAGGTGTGTCTCATCTGGCCACTGAGTATGGCATGGCAAAATCGATGATTAGCACAACTTTGAAACATAATAAGGCCATCAAGAGTGCTGATGTTGCTAAGGATGTGAAAGTGTTCGTGAAACAACGATCACAGGTGATTGAAAAAGGTTAAAATGGAATCATTTGGGGGTCTGGAACAGATTCATTCAATTTACATTATTTCTAATGAAAAAAATGATTCGGTTTTTGAACAAATCAATCTCGAACAGCCTTCTGGAATGAATTGTTTGAGAATCAAGGTTCCACTTTATATGTGATACGTTTTAAAAAATAAATACTGCATTTAATCTCAAGTGAATTTTACAGAAATAAATGCTTAGATCAAACTACTTCAGGTAATTATTTCTTCCCTAAAAGGGGAATTTGTTCCTACAAGATGCCAATAAATTTAAGGAAATTTAAAAAGTGGCATCATTATGGGTTTTTTAAAAACGTGTGTTTCTATATACACAGAATTGATTGATTCCTTATTAGGAAAGATATGGGATTAACACTTAGATACATCTATTCTATCCTCTCCTCTTCCCAGACTTGATGCTTGTCTTATTTAACTTTGTTAGAGTTTTCGTTTGCCTTCTGCAGCCATACTTCTCTAGGATGTTTCAGAACATTCCTCTATCCAAGTGGACTTTGTGCTCCCCACCAGGCCATTTCTACGGCTTTGGAATAAGGCTCTTCATTTTGATTCATCCTTTAGTGAGCAAGATTTCACCACCAAGCAGATTTTTCAAAAGGGCTCATAGAAGCTGCATTTTTTTGAGTCCTTTCATGTCTGAAAATCTGAGCTCTTGCCTTTATAGTTAAGGTCCAACTTGGCTGGGGATCCACTTGGATCATATGCTCTTTTCCTTATAGACATTTCTCCTTCATCTTGGCACTGTACAGATTGCTGCTGGAAAGAGATCTAAAGCCTGCTTTATTTTCCTCCTTGTAAGTGAATTTTTTTGTCCTGAAAATGAAATAT